>NC_138310.1:74674983-74769983 GCF_965601325.2 Salmo salar
ATCTGTCTAGTCATATCCTGTAGTGGACTGTCAATCCCCAGACATCTGTCTAGTCATATCCTGTAGTGGACTGTCAATCCCCAGACATCTGTCTAGTCATATCCTGTAGTGGACAGTCAATCCCCAGACATCTGTCTAGTCATATCCTGTAGTGGACAGTCAGTCCCCAGTCACACACTCTCCCCGGACATGAGACACGAGACACAGGACACCCCCCACTGGGTCTAGTCCACAGTGTACATACTGGATTACACGATACTGTCGCCAAGCACGAGACTGGCAAACACACTGACTGGGACTCACATCTAATATGTGAGTGCTAGAGAAAGTCTCTTAGTGTGAGGGACTAAGTGAGAGAAACTGAGGGGCTTAACGCTATTTACTAATGCTACTCTGTAAACATCTGATCAGAAAGTCATTATTCCTTATGACAGGTTTTCCCAAACTTGGTCCACGTTTAGATTTTTGCACTAGCACTACACAGCTGATTCAAAAAACCAACTCATCATCAAGTTTTTATTATTTGAATCGTGCACCCAAGGGGTACCCCAGGACCAAGTTTGGTAAACCCTGCTTTATGAGACTGTATGGCTAGAGGCGGAGGGGCAGTCACTCTGAACTACTGTTACAGACCACTGGCACAATATCGGTTACTGGATACTAATGCACACCTACCTGCACATGCACGCACACACATACTTTTTCTCAAAGGAGTGTGGCTGCGGGAGTTGTACTGAAGACCATTTGGAAGAATTTGGGAGACAAGGCACACCTGTTAATTGAAATGCATACCGCATGAAGCTGGTTGAGAGAATGCCAAGAGTGTGCAAAGCTGTCATCAAGTTACAGGATGGCTACTTTGAAGAATCTAAAATCTATTTGACTTAACACTTTTTGGGTTACTACATGATTCCATATGTGCTATTTCATAGTTTTGATGTCTTCATTATTATTTTACAACGTAGAAAATAGTAAAAATAAAGAAAAACCCTTGAATGAGTAGGTTTGTCCAAACTTTTGACTGGTACTGTACGTCGACGTTCAAAGGTACTTTCCTTGTGTGGCATTTCAAAATCTTTCCAACATGGTAGACGGTCCCTGCGACAAGGAATACTTTCTTAATGTTAAAAATGTATTCATGGTTATTAACTGTATTGTGCGTGTCTGATTTGTCAAACTTGAAATGGAAATCTGTCAAGCTAGCAATCTGGTTAACTGGCAAGTGTCAGACAGGGCTAATGTTAGGTAGGCGCCAGATAGGTGAGCTGGCTAGAGCTAACGTTAGATAGTATGATCTGAAAATGCCGGTGGTGGGGAAGTACAGTTAGGTAGCGTTGATGATACATAATCAGTTTAAAGTAATTCATGAAAGCTGGACATTAAAAGCACGTAAGCTATGGGAGCGAGCGTGACATATGAAAGTTACTGAAGTCAGATGTCTCTGCTGGAGTGTACTTCACCAGCTACAAACGAATACAAGTGCGCACTGTCCCCTGAGGGTTCACACGGTAAGTTAATTACTTTGCTTCGATAGATAATGGTAGCTATACATTTTAATGTTTTAACATTATTTGTGTGGTAGAATTTCTTTGGAGAATGTATTCATTGTCAAGATCACTATCCCTATGCGAAATGTAAAACGCGCCAAACACGTAAACTAGCTAGTTAACTCACCAATGCGCCCAAAAAAAATCTAAATAAATAAATAACCTCACCAATGCGCTGTAAAAAGTGTTGATGTATAACGTTACCTAGCTAGTTGCATAAACATAAAGATTTCTGTGTCATGTGTTTTTTTGGGGGGGGAAGCATATTTAGTCAAATGTTCTTATTAGATATGCCATGTTTCCTGGTTATGTGCAACTATGTTGGCTTGCTAGCAATGCTACTTGTCTAGCTTGCTAGTGCAACATGACAGGTGCACAAAATAGCACAGCCTAAGCTTGATTCAATGGCATGCTGCCTAATTACAATGCAGTACTTAGATTTTTGAAAATTAAAACTAATTCTGAATTAGTTATGTACTATTCAAATAACATTATTTATTTTATGACATTGATATTTTGCTTGGGTGTGAAACATAAATCTAAAGTCATGAATATCATTTTCTGTAATTCTCTGAATGAATAGTAAAAACTAGATTCCAACCCTAACAATGTCACCACTAGAAATTGAAATACTAATTCTTTATTGATACATTTTACTCTACAGGCCTGACTTAAGGATTTTGGTGCTCAGGACAGAAGGTCAGTAGATAATTTTTATTTTATCTTTATTTAGCTTGGCAAGTCAGTTAAGAACATATTCTTATTTACAGTGACAGCCTAGGAACAATGGGTTAACTGCCTTGTTCAGGGGCAGAATGACAGATTTTTACCTTGTCAGCTCAGGGATTCGATCTAGCAACCTTTCGGTTACTGACCAAACACTCTAACCAGTAGATTACCTGCTGCCCAAAAGGTAAAGGTAAGCTTAGGTTGAAATTACCTGAGATGGACAACATAACATGTTTGTATCAGTTGGAGTCAGTGTGGGGCTGCCTCAGTTCTGAAATAATTGCTCAGATATATTTATTTTCTCTGCAGTCACTTTGAGTCATGGTATGTAGAACATCTTTGTTCCTACGAGCTATCATCTACAAAAGTTAGCCTGTATGTCCAATTGCAATCTGAGCTCAACGACACTGTCACCTTTTCATTGATGGCCAGCTGCTGTTGACCCCCAATGGGTTACTACGAGTGAGACAGAGTTGAACATTTTATGGTGAGTCATTATTTATCTAATGTTTTGATATTCCAAGTGCAACCTCTCAATGTTGTGTTCTTCCTAAGCAATGGCAGCTGCAGCTCCCCAAACCATGATACTTTGCCTTGTTGATGCTGACCATACAAGGAAGATAAACCTCAGCTCCAGTCCAGCATCTGTTGATGACTTGATAAACAATTTGATGGCCAAGTTTGCAGTATGAAGACCCTAACTTTGATGGACAACTTACCTGCTTGATGGACATTGAGAAGTTGCCATAAAAGGCAACCCTGCACCTTTTAGTGCATCACATCTGGCTGCATCACATCTGGCTGTGTTCGGGAGTCCCATAGGGCAATGCACAATTGGCCCAGCGTCTTCCAGGTTTGGCCGGGGTAGGCCGTCATTGTAAATAAGAATTTGTTCTTAACTGACTTGCCTAGTGAAATAACGGTTAAATAAAAAAAAGTGGAAGGAGGAGATACAAGTTCTACAGCTGACACATAAATACTTTCAGATGTGTCTTCCCGAGAGCGCCTCAGTAGGTGGCCGCCAGATGTTTTTCCCATGCCTACTTTTGCATTAGAGGTAGAGTTGAAGCTTAAAGAAGGAAATGCTGCCTTTGAAAGGAATGGAAAATTACTTCAGTTGTCTAGAGACCAAAAGCATGATATCTTAGAGAAAGTTGCTTCTAATGTGTACAGTTTCAAGACTTACCCAAATTACAGAGATAGGAAAGGCAGCTGAGCTCTTGTTTTGAAACACCCGTCTGAAAGAGCCAGGATCTGACACTGGGTGGAATGAATGGAAGAACAGCATCAAATTCAAGATGGGTAACTACAGAACCAAGTTGAGGAGAGCATGATGTCAGGAGGTTTCCATAAAGCGCAGGAAAAAGAAGCAGAATCAGAATCAATCTAGAGAATGAACCACCGCACTCAAACATAAAGAGACCGGGCTGAATATACCTTTCTGCCAAACTTTCCCCTTGGAGAGGACTCGGAAAGTCTTGAAATGCTGAGGCAGGATATGGTCCAAGAAGTTCAGAAGACGGAAAGGAACATACCCCTGATCGATATGAAGATGCAGACCACATTCGCCCTGCTGCGCCAGGGTTTACACCGACACTCCACCTGTAAAGGAGGTCCGTGATCTCTGGCCGGCTCTGTGCATGGAGTCGCAGGTAAACTTGCAATGCTGTTTATACACAAATTTGATCTGCTTAATATATTAGTTATACTGAATTAAGTTGTAATACTGTGTTCCAAACTTGTGATAACTTCTAAGTACTGTCCTTTGTTGTCTGTCATTTCCAAATGGAGGTGTATGCAGAGCGCCAGTGAATTTTCAAACCACAACCTGCCAAACATTTTTTTTTCTGGTTTCAAGACTGGTCATTCAACTGAGACTGCTCTTCTCTGTGTCACGGAGGCTCTCCGCACTGCTAAAGCTAACTCTCTCTCCTCTGCTCTCCTCCTTCTAGACCTATCTGCTGCCTTTGATACTGTGAACCATCAGATCCTCCTCTCCACCCTCTCCGAGTTGGGCATCTCCGGCGCGGCCCACGCTTGGATTGCGTCCTACCTGACAGGTCGCTCCTACCAGGTGGCGTGGCGAGAATCTGTCTCCGCACCACGTGCTCTCACCACTGGTGTCCCCCAGGGCTCTGTTCTAGGCCCTCTCCTATTCTCGCTATACACCAAGTCACTTGGCTCTGTCATATCCTCACATGGTCTCTCCTATCATTGCTATGCAGACGACACACAATTAATCTTCTCCTTTCCCCCTTCTGATAACCAGGTGGCGAATCACATCTCTGCATGTCTGGCAGACATATCAGTGTGGATGACGGATCACCACCTCAAGCTGAACCTCGGCAAGACGGAGCTGCTCTTCCTCCCGGGGAAGGATTGCCCGTTCCATGATCTCGCCATCACGGTTGACAACTCCATTGTGTCCTCCTCCCAGAGTGCTAAGAACCTTGGCGTGACCGTGGACAACACCCTGTCGTTCTCCACTAACATCAAGGCGGTGACCCGATCCTGTAGGTTCATGCTCTACGACATTCGCAGAGTACGACCCTGCCTCACACAGGAAGCGGCGCAGGTCCTAATCCAGGCACTTGTCATCTCCCGTCTGGATTACTGCAACTCGCTGTTGGCTGGGCTCCCTGCCTGTGCCATTAAACCCCTACAACTCATCCAGAACGCCGCAGCCCGTCTGGTGTTCAACCTTCCCAAGTTCTCTCACGTCACCCCGCTCCTCCGCTCTCTCCACTGGCTTCCAGTTGAAGCTTGCATCCGCTACAAGACCATGGTGCTTGCCTACGGAGCTGAGAGGGGAACGGCACCTCCGTACCTTCAGGCTCTGATCAGGCCCTACACCCAAACAAGGGCACTGCGTTCATCCACCTCTGGCCTGCTCGCCTCCCTACCTCTGAGGTAGCACAGTTCCCGCTCAGCCCAGTCAAAACTGTTCGCTGCTCTGGCACCCCAATGGTGGAACAAGCTCCCTCACGACGCCAGGACAGCGGAGTCAATCACCACCTTCCGGAGACACCTGAAACCCCACCTCTTTAAGGAATACCTAGGATAGGATAAAGTAATCCTTCTAACCCCCCCTTAAAAGATTTAGATGCACTATTGTAAAGTGGTTGTTCCACTGAATATCATAAGGTGAATGCACCAATTTGTAAGTCGCTCTGGATAAGAGCGTCTGCTAAATTACTTAAATGTAATGTAAATGTAATTGACCGTCACACTCTTCGGTTGATGACCTTGTATAGACAAAGGGCATCAAAGACTGGAAGGACTGCTGACACTTTGGTTGACATTCTGAGGTGTCATGATCTACAGGTAATACAGAGGACTCTGATAATTATTGCACTGGAATCAGATCTTGGTCGAATGCAAATATCAACTACTTATTAAACCTTGAGGGGAGATTTCCCAGACACAGATTAAGCCTAGTCCTGGACTAAAATCATTCTCTAAGGAGATTATCCATTGAGCTTGCTTTTTAGTCCAGGACTAGGCTTAGTAAGTATCTAAAAGGCACCTGAGAGTTTGACCTTTTGGGACTATTCCATTGGTTCCATTGTACCAGGTTCCTTATGTCACAAGTGATTTAAGGCTAAATATTTGAATCTTTCTCTGTTACCAGGTAAGATTAGTAAGCCTATGTCATAAAATGTACATTTATGTATCCCTTTAGGAAGTACATGATGCCCACACAAGGCGTACAACTATTCTCCGTGCTCTTCCTGTGTTGCTGCGCGAGGCAGTCTCCGGATTTTTCAAAACAGGCAAGTTAGGTTTCCTGTCATTCTGGTTATTTTTTTTTATTGTGCCCATTCCCAATCAACCCACCTTAGCTCCTGAAGGGATCTGAGAGGATTAGATGGATGAGGATGGGCTATCTAGCCAACCATAGGTCAGCGAAGATATATTGCTATATAACATGTCTATCTAGCATTCTCATCTGAAGTGCATTGTGTATTTCAGGTGGAGGATTCAGACTAGCCAGAGTTTGGTGACTCACCGGTAGCCCTGCTGACAATCGTTGGTGACAACACGGAAAATCCAGTCCACTGCAATCCGGTTATAATCTCTGTCGTTGAAGGAGAGTGACGCTGTGGTGATTGACCTCCCTAGACTGCCGGTAGACTCCTGGTAATGTTTGGTCTGATTTATGCTCTACATCTCAGTAATCCGAAAGAACTGTCCAACACATTCGAGATCATTCAGAAAATCCTGCTAGGTTTAGAAGAAAACTGAAGCCAAGGCTACAGGCCTGAAGAATGATTTGATGATACATGTGTAAGCATTGACCAAATGTCTACCACAAGCTGGTAACACTCTTTGTTTTTATTCCAACATAACCAAATGTGGCTTAATATTTGAATCTTTTTTTGTATGACATTGTGTTTGATTCTGTAAGAAATGTTATGCTGAGCTGCTAGAATACATTACAAAAGATTGTCAGAATATTTGGTTTGAAGTCAGAACAGAAAATCTTACAGGCCACCTACCACAAGTGCTTTACATGGTCTTTTCCCTGAACTATGCAGGTGGAATTTGCATTGAATTCTATTGTTGCGACTTTACTTCTTGTGTATGAAAACATATACTCCTGAGTCTTCACCTGGACATTTATATTTATTTTATATTTTTGTTTCCATAGCATTTGGTTTTAAGGTTAATATACATTTATTTTTATTTTTATAAGCTGTTTTATCAGCTAAAACTGACATCTTTTGAGAAACTATCCCATGGTAATGCCAGGACAGTATGTTTTAGACTTTAGACATCCTGGACACACAACGGTGTATGTTCCAATACTTTAGATTCAAGAACTGTTTAATAACACTGATATTCTAAGCAATATCTCAGAACTAAAAACTGAGCCAAGTCACTACACATCCGTAAAGAGTTTGGCCTGAGAACAAAAGCCAGCCATGACTTTAATATAAAAAATGTTGTGCGAAGTGATGCTGTTGCGTCTCTGCAGTATTTCCACCCCATCACATGTTTTTGATGATCTTTTGGAAGGTATTGTGCCTGTTGAGCTGTCTCAATTGATATTGGAATTTCAGTTTACTTTAAATAATACATTGTTTTATAATCCCAAAATCACCTCAAAATTATTATTTGTTGACATTGTTGAATAAATTTTATTGGTTAGGAAAGGAACCACAAAAGACACTTTCTCTTACCCTCTAATCATCATTACAGTAGCACCTCCACCAGGGTTGGGGTCAATTCCGTTGCAATTCAGGAAGTAAACTGAAAATCCAGTTCTAATTTCATCTCATAGGAGACAATGAGAAAAATTGGAATTGATATTGAAATTCTTGTTTACTGCCTGAATTGAAAAGGAATTGACCCCAACCATGGTGGAAGTGCTACTGTAACGTGTTCTCTTTAAAACCTTGGCAGTATGTACAGTAGGCTAATAATTGTAGGTCATGGTGTTTCTTAGATCAGCCATTTTCCTTAATTTATTATTTCCTTGCTCAAATGCATTGAGATTACTTTTTTCAAGCATGTTGTCCACTTTTTGTAACACACAGCACTTGAATAGGTTCTACCACTGTAACTTTTTCAAACATGTTGTCCCCTGTTTGTGTCATGCTCGTCTGATTGAATGGACCAAGGCGCAGCGTGCATATAGTTCCACATTCTCTTTAATAGTGAAACTTACAACCAAAACAACAAAGAATATAACAAACGTGCAGTATTGCAACTACAAGGCAACTATACAAAAACAAGATCCCACAATCACAGGTGGGAAAAAGGGCTGCCTAAGTATGATCCCCAATCAGAGACAACAATAAACAGCTGCCTCTGATTGGGAACCATACCAGGCCAACAAAGAAATAGAAACATTGATATGCCCACCCAAGTCACACCCTGACCTAACAAAATAGAGAATAAAAAAGGCTCTCTAAGGTCAGGGCGTGACAGTTTGTAACGCCACATTTGAATAGGCCTAGCACTGACAAGTTGATTTTTGGGCTTACATACTGTATGGGGCAATGTCTCAGTGGAGGTCAGGGTCGGGTCAATTCCATTTTAAATTCAGTCAATTCAGGAAGTAAACTGAAGTTAAAATATTTCCTCAAAGGAGTCAATGGGGAAAATATTAGAATGTCTGTTTACTTAACAAACCTGACCTCTGCTGAGACATTGCCACATCGACCCCAATCTGTGCTCTTTAATTGTGAACCTTGCACTATGTTCTCTAACGTGAACCTTTTACGGTATTATCTTTAATTGTACTCAGGAGTGTTTTCTTCAGGAAATGTGTTATTGTTACTGCGACAGTAAATCGCTGACAAACAGGCAAGTGTCTTCACAGATATTTTCAACCTGTCCCTGACCGAGTCTATAACACCAACACGTTTCAAGTGGACCACCATAGTCCTTGTGCCCAAGAACACCAAGGTAACTTGCCTAAATGACTACCAACCTGTAGCACTCACATCTACTGTATATATCCACCACCCTACGGTATATAACCACCACCCTACTGTATATAACCACCACCCTACTGTATAATCACACTACTGTATAAACCACCCTACTATATATAACCCAGCTCCCAGTCAGGGAGAGAGAGAGCAGTCCTCTGCTGCGTAACCCCCACCACCCTATTACCTTGATCAGTATTTCAGGCCTGGGCCTGCCCATGAATATTAAAGGCTCAGGCTGACCATGGAGACGGAGACCAGCGTAAAAAGATAGTGCTTCCAGTTCAAAGCCCTCTTAGCATCAAACAGAGGTCTGAAGCAATTTACAGAAGGAGAGAGAGGGTGGAGGAGGGAGAGTGGAGGAATGAGATAAAGAAGGAGAGGCGGTTAGATGTTGAGAGAGACTGTACCTTGTGCACTGTGACATTGGAATGAAGTTTTAGGTGATATAGACTCACACTGAGTTATTATAAATCAATAGAATGCCACAAGATTAAACACACAGTACATGCATGCACACGCACACACACACGTTGAAGTTTGATCGTATTTGATGTATTCCATCTGACCTGGAGAGTTTACACACATCGACATTAAAGTCAATCGTTTACACATTGGATACTAATAACTAACAGACAAATCATTGATGGCTAGAGGCTATCGGCAGAGTTGAGCTGAGCCTGAGGTGCTGTACCATACACACAGACATCCCTACCATACACACAGACATCCCTACCATACACACAGACATCCCTACCATACACACAGACATCCCTACCATACACACAGACATCCCTACTATACACACAGACATCCCTACCATACACACAGACATCCCTACCATACACACAGACATCCCTACCATACACACAGACATCCCTACCATACACACAGACATCCCTACTATACACACAGACATCCCTACCATACACACAGACATCCCTACCATACACACAGACATCCCTACCATACACACAGACATCCCTACCATACACACAGACATCCCTACCATACACACAGACGCACACAAACCCTATATCTCTCTCACATCACACAATCCCCAGTTCATATGTCGCTTCAGTATGATTTGATATATTTGATGGTAAACTGAATATGCTTTGATATTCTCTTGATCATTGGTCGTTCTGGTCGTTCTGCCCCTGAACAAGGCAGTTAAAACTTCTTGCGGATCAGTGGGACACTAGCCCATTTCGACACCTATCCCATTTCGACACCTTCCGGTGAAATTGCAGAGCGCCAAATTCAAATTAAATTACTATAAATATTAAACTTTCATGAAATCACAAGTGCAATACATCAAAATAAAGCTTAACTTGTTGTTAATCCAGCCGCCATGTCAGATTTCAAAAAGGCTTTATGGCGAAAGCAAACCATGCGATTGAGGACAGCGCCCAGCACACAAATGCATAACAAATCATATTCAACCAGGGAGTTGCGACACGAAAGTCAGAAATAGCGATATAATATATGCCTTACCTTTGAAGATCATCTTCTGTTGGCACTCCAAAAGGTCCCAGTTACATTACAAATGGTCCTTTTGTTCGATAATGTCCTTCTTTATATCCATAAAAACTCAGTTTAGCTGGCGCACTTCAGTCAATCATGCACTCGGTTTCCCTCCTTCAAAATGCATACAAAATGAATCGCAAACGTTACCAATAAACGTATCCAAAAAAGTCAGTCAACGTTTATAATCAAACAATAGGTAACCTAATACGCAAACAAATGATAAAATTTAGGACGGAGAATTGTTATTTTCTTTACCGGAGAAAAATACCAAAGAATACACTCTCACTCACGCGCTTGGAAACACCACAGCCAAAATGGGAGCCACCTAGAAAAACTACCATTTCTGGCTCATTTTTCCAAAAACCAGCCTGAAACTCTTTCTAAAGACTGTTGACATCTAGTGGAAGCCCTAGGAACTGCAATCGGGCACGATTTCACCCTATTATAAAAGTGCCAGCCATTGAAATCAGTGGTAGGATAAAACATTTTTTGGGGGGGATGGTTTGTCTTCGGGTTTCGCCTGCCATTTCAGTTCTGTTATACTCACAGACATTATTGTAACAGTTTTAGAAACTTAGAGTGTTTTCTATCCACATCTACCAATTATATGCATATCCTAGCTTCTGGGCCTAAGTAGCAGGCAGTTTACTTTGGGCACGTTTTTCATCCGGATGTCAACATACCCCCCCCTATCCCAAAGAAGTTTTTAACCCACTGTTCCTAGGCCATCATTGAAAATAAGAATTTGTTCTTAACTGACTTGCCTAGTTAAATAAAGGTAAACATTATTTTTTTTAAATCAACACGAAAGTTTTAGCTATCCACTCAAATTCATGTGAAATCCCTAGTACAAGCCCTTGAAGTAGTGACAGAAAAGGACAACAATACCAGCCCACCAGATAGCCTGTTGATCAGGCGAGAGAGAGAGAGTCTGGTTTTAGACCCCATCATAGCACTGAGACTGCACTCTTGAAGGTGGTAAATGACCTTTTAATGGCGTAAGACCAAGGCTCTGCACCTGTCCTTGTGCACCTAGACTTTAGTGCTGCTTTTGATACCATCGATTACCACATTCTTTTGGAGAGATTGGAAACCCAAATTGGTCTACATGGACAAGTTCTGGCCTGGTTTAGATTTTTTCTGTCGGAAAGATATCAGTTTGTCTCTGTGGATGGTTTGTCTTCTGACAAATCAACTGTACATTTCAGTGTTCCTCAAGATTCCGTTTTAGGACCACTATTGTTTTCATTATATATTTTACCTCTTGGTGATGTCATTCGGAAACATAATGTTAAATTTCACTGCTATGCGGACGACACACAGCTGTACATTTCAATGAAACATGGTGAATCGTCAAAATTGCCCTCTCTGGAAGCCTGTGATTCAAACATAAGGAAGTGGATGGCGGCAAATGTTTTACTTTTAAACTCGGTCAAAACAGAGATGTTAGTTCTAGGTCCCAAGAAACAGTTATCTCAAACAAAACTGTGAAGGATCTCAGTGTTAATCTGGACCCTGATCTCTCTTTTGACGAACATATCAAGAATATTTCAAGGACAGCTTTTTTCCCAAAAATTATGCAGAAAAATATATACATGCTTTTGTCACTTCTAGATTAGACAACTGCGATGCTCTACTTTCCGGCTACCCAGATAAAGCACTAAATAAACTTCAGTTAATGCTAAACACGGCTGCTAGAATCTTGACTAGAACCAAAAAAATGTGATCATATTACTCCAATGCTAGCCTCTCTATACTGGCTTCCTGTTAAGGCTAGGGTTCAAGGTTTTACTGCTAAGCTACAAAGCATAACATGGGCTTGCTCCTACCGATCTTTCCGATTTGGTCCTGCCGTACACGTACGCTACGGTCACAAGACGCAGGCCTCCTTCCTGTCCCTAGAATTTCTAAGCAAACAGCTGGCAGGGCTTTCTCCTATAGAGCTCCATTTTTATTGCGATTTTTATTGTGACCTTTAAGTCTTTAATGAAGACTCATCTCTTTAGTAGGTCCTATGATTGAGTGTTGTCTGGCCCAGGGGTGTGAAGGTGAATGGAAAGGCACTGGAGCGACGAACCGCCCTTGCTGTCTCTGCCTGACCGGTTCCCCTCGCTCTACTGGGATTCTCTGCCTCTAACCCTATTACGAGGGCTGAGTCACTCGCTTACTGGTGCTCTTCCATGCCGTCCCTAGGAGGGGTGCATCACTTGAATGGGTTGAGTCACTGACGTGATCTTCCTGTCTGAGTTGGTGCCCCCCTCAGGTGCGTGCCGTGGGGGAGGTCATCGTGTGCTATACTCGGCCTTGTCTCAGGGTAGTAGGTTAGTGGTTGAAGATATTCCTCTGGTGGTGTGGGGACTGTGCCTTGGCAAAGTGGGTGGGGTTATATCCTGCCTGTTTGGCCCTGTCCGGGGGAATCGTCGGACAAGGCCACAGTGTCTCCCGACCCCTCCTGTCTCAGCCTCCAGTATTTATGCTGCAATAGTTTGTGTCGGGGGCCTAGGGCCAGTCTGTTATATCTGGAGTATTTCTCCTGTCTTATCCGGTGTCCTGTGTGAATTTAACTTCTTTGGGATAGGGGGCAGTATTTTCACGGCCGGATAGTGACCTGAACGCACGAACAAAACGGAGGTATGTGGATATAACTATGGATTATTTGGAACCAAAACAACATTTGTTGTTGAAGTAGAAGTCCTGGGAGTGCATTCTGACGAAGAACAGCAAAGGTAATCCAATTTTTCTAATAGTAATTCTGAGTATAGGTGACCCCGAAGTTGGTGGATGTCAAAATAGCTAACCGTGATGGTCGAGCTATGTACTCAGAATATTGCAAAATGTGCTTTCGCCGAAAAGCTATTTTAAAATCGGACATAGCGATTGCATAAAGGAGTTCTGTATCTATAATTCTTAAAATAATTATGTATTTTGTCAACGTTTATCATGAGTAATTTAGTAAATTTACCGGAAGTTTTCGGTGGGTATGCTAGTTCTGAACATCACATGCTAATGTAAAAAGCTGGTTTTTGATATAAATATGAATTTGATTGAACAAAACATGCATGTATTGTATAACATAATGTTCTAGGAGTGTCATCTGATGAAGATCATCAAAGGTTAGTGCTGCATTTAGCTGTGGGTTGGGTTTATGTGACATATATGCTTGCTTGGAAAATGGCTGTGTGATTATTTGTGTCTATGTACTCTCCTAACATAATCTAATGTTTTGCTTTCGCTGTAAAGCCTTTTTGAAATCGGACAATGTGGTTAGATTAACCTGTTGAGGACAGACGTTCCGCTAGCAGAACCCCGTTCCGCCTGCGGAACCCCGAGCCAACAGCCAATGGCATCGCACGGCGCAAAATACAAAACCAACTAAAATACCACAATTCAATTTTCTCAATCAACTATTTTACACCATTTTAAAGATAAGACTCTCGTTAAGTATGCTCCCTCTAATTCTCTCTCGGTGGAGGAGGACCTGAGCCATAGGACCATGCCTCAGGACTGCCTGGCCTGATGACTCCTTGCTGTCCCCAGTCCACCTGGTCATGCTGCTGCTCCAGTTTCAACTGTTCTGCCTGTGGCTATGGAACCCTGACCTGTTCACTGGAAGTGCTACCTTGTACCGGACCTGCTGTTTTGGACTCTCTCTTTACTGCACCTGCTGTCTCTAACTCTGAATGATCAGCTATGACAAGCTAACTGACATTTACTCCTGAAGTGTTGACCTGTTGCACCCTCGACAACCACTGTGATTATTATTATCTGACCCTGCTGGTAATCTATGAAAGTTTGAACATCTTGGCCATGTTCTGTTATAATCTCCACCCGGCACAGCCAGAAGAGGACTGGCCACCCCTCAGAGCCTGGTTCTTCTTTAGGTTTCTTCCTAGGTTCTGGCCTTTCTAGGGAGTTTTTCCTAGCCACTGTGCTTCTACATTGCTTGCTGTTTGGGGTTTTAGGCTGGGTTTCTGTACAGCACTTTGACATCGGCTGACGTAAAAAGGGCTTAATAAATACATTTGATTGAGTCTCTTGACCTTCTGTCTAGTCCCCACGCTAACTCACCTTTAATCAATAATGTAGACTGTGGATGTGGAAAGAGAGGGCAAGAGAGAGAGACACATATTCCTCAGACACATACCTAATTATAATTGTTTGGATTCATATAGAGCTTTATGTAACGCAGGTCAAATAACGTTGAATACATATCGTTACTAGTGAGATTCCAGAAACCAATCATATTATACTAAATTGCTATTGATACAGTTGAAGTCGGAAGTTTACATACACTTAGGTTGGAGTCATTAAAACTTGATTTTCAAAAAGTCCACAAATTTCTTTTTTAACAAACTATAGTTTTGGCAAGTCGGTTAGGACATCTAGTTTGTGCATGACACAAGTAATTTTTCCAACAATTGTTTACAGACAGATTATTTCGCTTATAATTCACTGTATCACAATTCCAGTGGGTCAGAAGTTTACACACACTAAGTTGACTGTGCCTTTATACAGCTTGGAAAATTCCAGAAAATGATGTCATGGCTTTAGAAGCTTCTGATAGGCTAATTGACATCATTTGAGTCAATTGGAGGTGTGGCTGTATTTCAAGGCCAACCTTCAAACTCAGTGCCTCTTTGCTTGACATCAGGAGAAAATCAAAAGAAATCAGCCAAGTCCTCAGAAAAAAAATTGTAGACCTCCACAAGTCTGGTTCATCCTTGGGAGCAATTTTCAAATGCCTGAAGGTACCACGTTCATTTGTACAAACAATAATACGCAAGTATAAACACCATGGGACCACGCAGCCGTCATACCGCTCAGGAAGGAGATGTGTTCTGTCTCCTAGAGATGAATGTACTTTGGTGTGAAAAGTGCAAATCAATCCCAGAACAACAGCAAAGGACCTTGTGAAGATGCCGGAGGAAACAGGTACAAAAGTATCTATATCCACAGTAAAACGAGTCCTATATCGACATAACCTGAAAAGCCGCTCAGCAAGGAAGAAGCCACTGCTCCAAAACCGCCATAAAAAAGCCAGACTACGGTTTGCAACTGCACATGGGGACAAAGATCGTACTTTTTGGAGAAATGTCCTCTGGTCTGATGAAACAAAAATAGAACTGTTTTGCCATAATGACCATCGTTATGTTTGGAGGAAAAAGGGAGAGGCTTGCAAGCCTGAAGAATACCATCCCAACCTTGAAGCACGGGAGTGGCAGCATCATGTTGTGGGGGTGCTTTGCTGCAGGAGGGACTGGGGCACTTCACAAAATAGATGGCATCATGAGGAGGAAAATTATGTGGATGTATTGAAGCAACATCTCAAGACATCAGTCAGGAAGTTAAAGCTTGGTGGGTCTTCCAAATGGACATTGACCCCAAGCATACTTCCAAAGTTGTGGCAAAATGGCTTAAGGACAACAAAGTCAAGGTATTGGAGTGGCCATCACAAAGCCCTGACCTCAATCCTATAGAACATTTGTGTGCAGAACTGAAAAATCATGTGCTAGCAAGGAGGCCTTGCTCAGTTACACCAGCTTTGTCAGGAGGAATGGGCCAAAATTCACCCAACTTATTGTGGGAAGCTTGTGGAAGGCTACCCGAAACGTTTGACTCAAGTTAAACAATTTAAAGGCAATGCTACCAAATACTAATTGAGTGTATGTAAACTTCTGACTCACTGGGAATGTGATGAAAGAAATTAAAGCTGAAATAAATCATTCTCTCTACTATTATTCTGACATTTCACATTCTTAAAATAAAGTGTTGATCCTTCCTAACTGACCTAAGACAGGGCATTTTTACTAGGATTAAATGTCAGGAATTGTGAAAAACTGAGTTTAAATGTATTTGGCTAAGGTGTATGTAAACTTCCAATTTCAACTGTACGTTTAAGTTGACAGCAATTACAAATCAACTGTGAGAAGCTGCATGACGAGCAGTTTATTTTGAGATACTCAATATTCTCTTAGTTCCTCTCCTAACCTCACGTTATACACCAGTTGGTGCCAACATGCAAAAAAAAAAGAGCTAGAACGGAATGGGAAGAGCTACTGCTATTGGAAGAAAAAGTACATTTCAAATCATTGAGAAGTTGTATAAACCTGAACTAAAAAGAGAGAACTGGATATTAACACTCACTTATCTATACAAACGTGCTGTGAAGGGATTGAGGGAAAGATTGACGCCAGGATTTTTCATAAGGAAATCGATCTGCCAGCGATTAGGCTAGCTAAATTATTGCTAGCATTTTGTGCATGTTCATACTGAAACAAGCATACGCACAAGCCGCTAACATTTAGGCTAGCTCAGTTATCGATCAATTTAAATAGCAAACGTTATTGATCATGCTAATCATGCATGGCAAACTATTTTAGTTTTCCTACTTTTATAAAATGTGATTAACTAGTATGATAATCCATTTTGGTACACTGTTATGTTTTAGATTACTTTATAAGAAATGACATGTAGGTGTAAGCCCTAGTACTTCTCATTTTCCCAGGCTAGTTATTGTTCAGCCCACGTGAGCCTAGTGCTGTAGTTAAGATGTAAAGCATTTTGACGAAGTTGTATTTTCTTATTCCTGTAAGAGATTAAAGCTAAGCACTATATTAATGGTTATATGAGAAGGTACTCATCATATATATAGTGTGATGCTGTTTGTAAAACCGGTCAGGTTTTTTGAGTATGGATTCAGTTCCACCAAGGATGGCGAGCCACCCGAACCCAGAACATCAATAAGAAGATTTGCATGCAAAGATTTATTTTCCTTGGAGAACACTGAATTTGCACTGCCATACTACTTTGTGGTAGGATTTTTCTTGCAAGACATCATTGCATCATACATTGCAGTAGGATTGTTATAAGCACATGCTACACTTAAACACCTTACAGTGTTTATTGATAGGCACAGTCACTAACGTTTGATTCCATCTCATAGTGGTTTATAAGTCAGTATTTGTGAATTGGGTTGTGTTTTTCTGTGGATTCATGTTTTTTGTATTGCTATTGAACTGAACATTGAAATCTGACAGTCCCTCAGATTAAGATAGAGTTAGGTGAACCCTAGTAAACTATATGCGGGATATATGGCCGATATCTGTCAATTGTACTATTGATGTAGTTCATTCATATTGAGCTCATTGTACAAATTTCACATATCAATATTTACTCAAGGTGATTCCTTTTTTTGTAAGTGTTTTTATTTACAAAACACAAGCCGGCATTCTTTTCCTAAATTATTCAGTTGTGTGGTTTTCATTTCTCCCTACTACTCCAGTAGCGAACCTAACTGGTCCAATAGAGTTTATGCTTAAACATACAGTAGCCCATAGTGTTAAGCAATTGTTACATTTACATTGTGTAGAGGAAATATAGAGGCATACACAACGACAGAGGGAGGCTTGTGTACATACACTAACTGTTACTCATGAATGCATGCACAGAAGACTCTAGACTGTACTGTATCTGGTGAGGTGGTATGTACAGTGAGGGGAAAAAAGTATTTGATTCCCTGCTGATTTTGTACGTTTGCCCTAATTTTAATGGTAGGTTTATTTGAACAGTACTTACTTCCCTCATTAAAATGCAAATCAATTTATAACATTTTTTATATGCATTTTTCTGGATTTTTTTGTTGTTGTTATTCTGTCTCTCACTGTTCAAATAAACCTACCATTAAAATTATAGACTGATCATTTCTTTGTCAGTGGGCAAACGCACAAAATCAGCAGGGGATCAAATACTTTTTTCCCCTCACTGTATGTGAGGAGTGAAGAAGAAGTAAATCTTTAACCTCTTACCCCCCACACACACATACAGACAGACAGACAGACATACAGACAGACAGACAGACAGACAGACACATTGTTAGGAGAATGACTGGTCTTGTTTTTTACAGTCTAGCCCTGTGAAAAAACGAAAGAAACTCTGTCCATCACTCTCGTTACCGGCAAAATAAATATATTACAGCCACACATGATCAGACTGTAGAGGGAGGGAAAAAGAGGGGGAGTGCAACACACTCATCCATTTTTCAGAGCTCTTCACTGCAGCTGAACCTGGCAGACCGGAGCGAGGGAGAGAAGGGGAAAGAGGGAGAGAAGATAAGAGAGGGGGAGCAGGGGCCGAGGGCATGGGGAGAGGAAGGAAGGAAAGAGGGATGGAGGAGAAGAGAATTATTTTACTACCACCCTACAGCACAATCCTCCCCGTCATTTTCCCAGGTCCTGTTTTGCTTTCTTATTCATCATTTCTATTCATTTCAATTGATCGTTAGATGTGACTCTGCCTTCTGCAATGAGTCATCCGCCTCATTACAAAGACTTAGATTGAAATGCCTTTGGTTGCTTGATTGATTGACAGACCTATGTACTGTACCATGTAATAACATTTGATTAACTACAATGAGACTCATAATACCGTTTTTTTACAATCGCTAGGACCCATTTCTCAATACTTAGGTCACTTTTTCAAAACTCTTCACACAGTCCTCCTAACCAATTTTCAGCTTGGCACAGCAGTTAATTTCACATCCAAAACACACTAAAACTACCAAAACACTTCAAACATGTCTCAAATCAACTCATTCTTCCATTACACTAGCAAAGGTTGTCACCCAACAAGCACACTTTGTCACTCATAAAACAATGACCTAAAAAATACTAACAACAGGTAGCATTACACAATGTTTTCTTTTGTAAAATGTCTTTACAAAACAAGAATGACACCACTCTACTGTTTATAATTGTCATGTCCTGACCATAGAGTGCTCTTATTTTCTATGGTAGAGTAGGTCAGGGCGTGACTGGGGGGTTTTGTCAAGTTGAATTTTTCTATGTTGTGTTCTAGTTTCTTTTTTCTATGTTGGGGTTTTCGTATGATTCCCAATTAGTGGCAGCTGGTCATCGTTGTCTCTAATTGGGGATCATATTTAAGTAGTTGTTTTTCCCACTTGTGTTTGTGGGAGATTCTTTTTTGAGTTAGTGCATGGTGCACTGCTGGCGTCAAGGTTTGTGGTTTGTTTATAGTTTATTGTTTGTCTTGCAAAGTTTCACATTCAAATAAAAGATGTGGAATGAAACTCACACGCTGCGCTTTGGTCCGTTCCTACACACAAGCGTGACAATAATTCACTGCAGTATATGTTACAGTATATGTTACATATGTTACAGGAATGAGTCAGACATGATGCAATATGCTTATCTCCCTCACTAGCTTTAAGCACCAGCTGTCAGAGCAGCTCACAGATCACTGCATCTGTACATAGCCCATCTATAATTTAGCCCAAACAACTACCTCTTCCCCTACTGTATTTATTTATTTATTTTGCTCCTTTGCACCCCATTATTTCTACTTTGCCATTTCTTCTACTACAAATCTACCATTCCAGTGTTGTACTTGCTATATTGTATTTACTTTGCCACCATGGCCTTTTTGCCTTTACCTCCCTTATCTCACCTCATTTGCTCACATTGTACATAGACTTATTTTTCTACTGTATTATTGACTGTATGTTTGTTTTACTCCATGTGTAACTCTGTGTGGTTGTATGTTGTCGAACTGCTTTGCTTTATCTTGGCCAGGTCGCAATTGTAAATGAGAACTTGTTCTCAACTTGCCTACCTGGTTAAATAAAGGTGAAATAAATAAATAAATAAATATGTTTTATGTCATTTTATGGCATTGAGTGATTCCAAAATACAATAATTTGTATATACACCATCTACCGATACAGATGCAGTAGCAATGCTAGTCAACCCTGTCTTCTACATTTGGCCACAGGTTCTCATCCACATCACATCTTATGTCATCTTGGGCAATACACCTAGGAAAGAATCTTTTGGCATGCCTGGTCCATTCTTGGCAATCTTCTGCAGATATGTCCAGGCATCCAGCATTCATTGCGTAGAGGGGGGACATTTGATCATGTGGATGGTGGTCATAAACTTTCCACCTCCAATAAGGAAAATAATTCCTCTATGGGGTTGAGCAATGGAGAGTAAGGTGGGAGAAAAAGTGACACCATCCTGGGATGGGCTGCAAACCACTCTGACTGCACAGGAGTGGTGAAATGCCACGTTGTCCCATACAATTACAAACGCTGGCCGATTTCACCTCACTGCAACCCTTTCCTCACCTGGCACAACCCTTCCATAGAGGTCATCCAGGAATGAAATGAGACACTCGGTTTTGTATGGCCCAATTAGCGGTTTGTGTAACAGCAATCCATCAGAGGATACTGCTGCACACATTGGGATGTTGGCACCCCTCTGGCCCGGGACATCCACTGTGGCTCTTTTCCCAATAACATTCCTTCCTCGCCGCCATGTTTTGGCCAAGTTGAAACCAGCCTCATCCATAAAGATGAATATGTGGGGTGTTTGCCTGGCTTCAATCTCCATGACTCTCTAAAATAAATCCACAAGGCAACATAAGAGTTAGGCTATTACAGTAGTTTACATTATACCTAAAAACATGCCATTGTGTGTCTCTGCCCTGTTTGGTTTAGTTCAAAACCAGTTGTGTATTTTATAGTCATCTTACCTGGACATATTGGTTCCTGAGTTGCTTGACTCGTTCAAAGTTCCTCTCAAAGGTGACAGCGTACAACTGTTTCATCCTGACTTGATGTTGTTTCAGCACTAAAAATAGTTGTTATGGTTACATTGTGAATATTTCAAAATGTCATGTTGTCTGCCAACACTCTGTCCCGAATCTCTGTGAGTTTTATGCCATTGTTTCTGATGACCATATCAACTATTGCAGTTTCCTGCACAGCAGTGAAAATCCTACCTCTCCTCCCTGTGGGAGGTAACCGTTGGGTCCTACGCAGAAATACAAAAACAATTAGGCTTTGCTCAATTTACTTGTGTAATGTGCAGTTCTGTCAGATGCCCTTGCAGAATGCACATCTTACCTGTTGTTTTGCCGGAAATTTCTCTCAATAGATGCCACTGTTGAGTGTTGCAGATTTGGCTGCACTCTCAGACCAGCCTCTCTCATTGATAGACCATGATTTATTACATGATCAATTATAGTAGCCCTAATCTCATCTGAGACTACAGCTCTTGATCTTCCACTCAGTCTTCTTTCACCACGCATACAGATGAAGTCGGAAGTTTACATACACTTAGGTTGGAGTCATTAAAACTCGTTTTTCAACCACTCCACAAATTTGTGGTTAACAAACTATAGTTTTGGCAAGTCGGTTAGGACATCTACTTTGAGCATGACACAAGTCATTTTTCCGACAATTGTTTACAGACAGATTATTTCACTTATAATTCATGTATCACAATTCCAGTGAGTCAGAAGTTTAAGTTGACTGTGCCTTTAAACAGCTTGGAAAATTCCAGAAAATGATGTCATGGCATTAGAAGCTTCTAATAGGCTAATTGACATCATTTGAGTCAATTGGAGGTGTACCTATGGATGTATTTCAAGGCCTACCTTCAAACTCAGTGACTCTTTGCTTGATATCATGGGAAAATCAAAAGAAATCAGCCAAGACATCAGAAATTTTTTTTAGACCTCTACAAGTCTGGTTCATCCTTGGGAGCAATTTCCAAACGCCTGAAGGTACCACGTTCATCTGTACAAAAAATAGTACGCAAGTATAAAAACCATGGGACCACGCAGTCGTCATACCACTCAGGAAGGAGACGTATTCTGTCTCCTAGAGATGAACGTACTTTGGTGCGAAAAGTGCAAATCAATCCCAGAACAACAGCAAAGGACCTTGTGAAGATGCTGGAGGAAACAGGAGTCCTATATCGACATTACCTGAAAGGCCACTCAGCAAGGAAGAAGCCACTGCTCCAAAACAGGTCATAAAAAAAGCCAGACTACGATTTGCAAATGCACATGGGGACAAAGATTGTACTTTTTGGAGAAATGTCCTCTGGTCTGATGAAACAAAAATATATCTCGTTATGTTTGAAGGAAAAAGGGGGAGGCTTGCAAGTCGAAGAACACCATCCCAACCGTGAAGCACGGGGGTGGCAGCATCATGTTGTGGGGTGCTTTCCTACAGGAGGGACTGGTGCACGTCACAAAATAGATGGCATCATCAGGAAGGACAATGATGTGGATATATTGAAGCAACATCTCAAGATGTCAGTCAGGAAGTTAAAGCTTGGTCGCAAATGGTCTTACAAATGGACAATGACCCCAAGCATATTTCCAAAGTTGTGGCAAAATGACATAAGGACAACAAAGTCAAGGTATTGGAGTGACCATCACAAAGCCCTGACCTCGATCCTATAGAAAATGTGTGGGTAGAACTGAAAAATCATGTGTGAGCAAAGAGGCCTACAAACCTGACTCAGTTACACCAGCTTTGTCAGGAGGAATGGGCCCAAAATTCACCCAACTTATTGTGGGAAGCTTGTGGAAGGCTACCCGAAATGTTTGACCGAAGTTAAACAATTTAAAGGCAATGCTACCAAATACTAATTGAGTGTATGTAAACTTCTGACCCACCGGAATGTGATGAAAGAAATGAAAGCTGAAATAAATCATTCTCTCTACTATTATTCTGACATTTCACATTCTTAAAATAAAGTGGTGATCCTAACTGACCTAAGATGGAATTTTTACTCTGATTATAATGTCAGGAATTGTGAAAAACTGAGTTTAAATGTATTTGGCTAAGGTGTATGTAAACTTCTGACTTCAACTGTATGTACTCCTTTCCCTCTCCCAGCCACTCTTCTTCCTCTGTCAGCCACTTCTCTATCGCTGGCTGGGTCCATGTTTACATTACAGTACAGCATTATTCCTAAAATGTCCCCTTTTATATAGATGGTAATTAAATTGAAAGACTAACACCTGGGTAGGTGTTCAGCTACAATGGGAATCAGCTGTGGTTGGTCTAATTGTTTTGATAGCATTTCATTTTTTAGATTTGGAATATATTTCAATATGGTATTACTGTAGAAATGTAGCAAATTGCTGTCTTATTCAATGTTGTGTTATGTTAGGTTTTGAATTTAACTTTAACAGTTTTGAAAAGAGTATGTAAACATGTGCAAATTGGCCTGTAGGCACATAGAGTTTTGGTGGTGGTTGTGTCTGAGTGAGAAAATAATTCATGAAATTTAAAAGATGTAGTCATCGAATGCATTTTGTGCTAAAGCAATGAAAAATGATCTACAGTTTAACCCACATAGACTGCTGTTGTGTTCACTGTGTGAAGAGTTTTGAAAAAGTGACCTAAGTATTGAGAAATGGGTCCTAGCGATTGTAAAAAACAGTAGTATGGCTTTGCATGGATCTGACTGTCAGACATACAACACATCACTGTCACTAACACCATGGCAACTACCCTGAGGGCGGGGGTCAAGGTGGTAGGTAGAAGCTAATCACAGGCTGAAAGATCAGGTCCAGGGGCCAATCAGAACAAGTGAGGTGATCTGCTGTCCAATTAATTACAGTGTAACTTCTGTCCTCCACCAATCTTTACGCAACAATAATCTCATTATACAGAGTTTGCACAGGAAGCTCACCTTATCCACAGCACACCCAGAAAACAAGATACAATCTTTAATTGCATTGTGATATAATCCAACTCTTGAATAATATAATTAATTATTGATTTAGTTTATTTGGCCTAATAAAATGTTTTGGCACCTACCATTTCTGGCCTCTAACAGTGTGTGTGTGTGTGTGTGTGTGTGTGTGTGTGTGTGTGTGTGTGTGTGTGTGTGTGTGTGTGTGTGTGTGTGTGTGTGTGTGTGTGTGTGTGTGTGTGTGTGTGTGTGTGTGTGTGTGTGTGTGTGTGTGTGGCTGTGTCTGCATGTACGTGTGTGGACCTGGCCTAGGGATGGATGTGTGTAGGAGAGGAATTATAGATAACCTTTCAGATGTTAATTGTCTCCCTGCTTGCGGCCTCCGCATCTTCCCCAGTAAATGCTAATACAACATTTGTGCTACAATGTTGGTCTTAACCTGTGCACAGCCACAAAGGACACACAAGGAGAAGGGGTGAGATAGAGAGACAGTACCTATGTCTATGCAATCATGTGTGTGCATACCGGTGGAGGCTCCTCAGAGGAGGAAGGGGAGGACCATTCTCCTCAGAGAATTTCATAAAAATTAAAATTGTGAAACAATAAAAAAGTTATCCTTTTTAGATTAAACTATACTAAATATATTCACGTCACCAAATAATGTTTTGCAATGAAGGTCTACAGGAGTCTCAACAGCACTCTGTAGGGTAGCACCATGGTGTAGCCGTAGGACAGCTAGCTTCTGTCCTCCTCTGTGTACCTTGACTTCAATACAAAACCTAGGAGGATCATGGTTCTCACCCCCTTCCATAGACTTACACAGTAATTATGACAACTTCCGGAGAACGTCCTCCAACGTATCAGAGTGCTTTCAGCATGAACTGACATGTTGTCCAGCCAATCAAAGGATCAGAGAATGAATCTAGCACTGAAAGCATAAGCTACAGCTAGCTAGTGCTGCAGTGCATAACATGTGGTGAGTAGGTGACTCAAAGAGAGAGAAAGACAACAGTTGAACAGTTTTGAACAAATTGATTTCTTCCAAAATTAATCAGGAGGGAGAGAGAGAGAGAGCTAGCAATATTTGGTTTACTTTCACTTTCACTTAGCTAGCAAATGCAGTTAGCTTGTTTAACTGACACAAACACCCAGCTCAAGCAGAGAGGGATGCTATGTTAGCTAGCTGGCTATGGTTATCCAACACCGGCACTCTTTCAAGTCAAGGTTTAATTAATTTATTGCCACTGGGGCCCGCCGGTGTAACTGCTAAACTGCTTTCTTACTGTACACTGTAGTGCATGATTGTAGCAGGTTTACTAACGCGTTAGTTCTATTAGCTATGGTGACTTTGACATTACTGTAGCTAATATAGTGACAATGATGTAGGCTGTGTGTAGCAGTTATGATAGGAAGGTTTGGCTTGGAAAGTTTTTTTCGCCCAGTCACAGACAGCTGATGTGTTGTGCACTGAAGTCCGCAAGTGAAGGGGAAAGGTGAGAGGAGGAGACCGCGAGAAGGAATACAACGAGCTGTTTGAATGTTGCTATGAAAGTTAACTGTTTGTGTGTGATCAGAGATGTATTAATTCTGTCGATTCTGTTGAAAAACGTTTCTTAAATGGAAGGAAATGGAAGAAACAGGGATAAACATACCTGAATTTGTCCAATAGAAACTCTCATTTGCATCTGTTGACCAATGATTACACCCTAGATCAACTAGATGCAGGCAAGAGTGTGAAAGACGGTATTGAATGTGTCACTGTCTATCACCTTGATTACAAAAAATGATCTAAACCTGTGTGCACCTACATTGTAAACTTTCATTCATAGACTAGGTTGTAGGAACCTCATGATGGGTACAGGGAAAATGTGAGTATCATATAGGAGCCTAAATGTATCAATGTTACAATATGGAATATGAATGACAGTCATCCAATATGCTGTAATAGAAATAAGGCAATGCTCTTGAAAAATTAAATAATTCTCCCTCATCTTAAACGGCACCGACCGCCACTGGTGCATGCACACCCTTGTTTGTGTGTGAGATAGTAGTTTAATAAAACCCTACAACCCCATCCCTCTCTCCCTCTCTTCCCCATCCCTCTCTCCCTCTCTTCCCCTATCCCTCTCTCCCTCTCTTCCCCATCGCTCTCTTCCTCTCTCCCTCTTTTTCCTCTCTCCCTCTCTCCCTCTCTTCCCCTATCCCTCTCTCCCTCTCTTCCCCATCGCTCTCTTCCTCTCTCCCTCTTTTCCTCTCTCCCTCTCTCCCTCTCTTCCCCATCCCTCTCTTTCTGTCTTCCTCTCTTCCCCATCTCCCTTCCTCTCTTCCCCATTCCTCCCTCTCTCCCTCTCTTCCCCATCCCTCTCTTCCTCTCTTCCACATCCCTCTCTTCCTCTCTTCCCCATCCATCTCTTCCTCTCTTCCCCGTCTCTCTCTTCCTCTCTTCCCCATTCCTCTCTTCCTCTTCCCCATCCCTCTCTTCGTCTCTTCCCTGTCTCTCTCTTCCTCTCTTCCCCATTCCTCTCTTCCTCTCTTCCCCATCCCTCTCTTCCTCTCTTCCTCTCTTCCCCATTCCTCTCTTCCCCATCCCTCTCTTCCTCTCTCCCTCTCTTCCCATCCCTCTCCACATTGCAAGGCCTCTTATTCCGTATTAATGAGATGCATTAAAATGGTAGGCCCTGATCAGCTCTCTTTTCTCTTCTGTCAGTGATGACACTGTAGACCTATACTGTGCCGTATGCTAGTGTCCAGCAAATAATATCCCTAATAGAACAAAATACAGTACACAGGATGATTGGAGTACCCATCGGACATAAGCCACCAGCCAAGCCGCAGAAATGCTACACATGAGGAAGGTATAATTTTGCTGGTCTGTAGACTGATGCCCTGTCCCATTGTTGACTATCACAGTGTAAATGTCTACCTTTCTCCAACTTTCCTAATATCTCTCTCTCCATCCTCCTTCCCTTCCTCAATCTAACCCTGTACTGCATGTAGGTCCTTGCACAGTCAGCTGTTTCCTCCCAATAGTGTCCCAAAGTAGCTGTGCTCTGCTGATTGTCATGATAACCACCTGAATACAGCTAATCCACATGGAGAGGATGGAGTGTCCAATAAAGTCAAATGTACAGAGTGAGATTATGAGGGAGATAAAAAAAATAAGATATATTGAGAGACAAAAATAACATATATTGAGAGAAAAAAAACTTTGGAAGACAAGAGCATGTGTTGGCGGGGAGTTGGCAGCAACTTGGCAGCAACTTGGCAGCACTGAAAAACGGATGAGAGAGAAAAGGTGTTTAAAATAAAAGAAATACGAAAGTGTTAGTGAGTTGGTGTTACTTCGTGGAGGATTTCATGACACACACTAAGGTTATGGCTGCAGGTGACTTGTTACGCCAGGTTTTGTCACACTGTCACCTGCTGTCATGTTGTCAGGTGTTGTATCATTGACATGAAGCAGTATCATGGCAATCACGATGTAATGAACAGGGTTGGGGTGCGTACGCGCGCGCGCGCGTGTGTGTGTGTGTGTGTGTGTGTGTGTGTGTGTGTGTGTGTGTGTGTGTGTGTGCGTGCGTGCGCGCATGTGTGTGCATCTGATAATACATAGTCCATTGAGCCAATTTTCCAAACTGGAAAATACCCGGCCTCCGTCCAGCAGCTCATTACATTAGATATATAAATGACCTAAATTCTACACAGCAATCAAACCTCAGTGAAGGAATAGCACATTAATATGCCAAGGGCTGGGCCCTGTCCAAAACAAACTCTGCAGCCAATCGGCACCCAAACCCGTAGAGAACGTTAGGGGAACGTTAGAAAAGCATAGCTAAGGCCCTTGACGGTGTGAGAAGCACATCAGATAAAGTCCAAGTGTTCATCACAGAGTGCTGATGCTGAGTCATAAAGCCTTCAAGGTATATAAAAATTTCCATTTAAATGAAAAAGACTGAAGGAGAGAGGGAGTGGGTGACGGAGAGGGAGGGGAAGAGGAGGAGGAGGGAGGAGAAGGGGAGGTAGGGTGGGTATCAACAGGAGGAACTAATCTAAGGATGTGTAGTGGAGTTCCAGGAAGAAATGGGGATCCTACGAAGGAGTGCCAGGAAGAAAGGTGGATCCTAGGAAGAAAGGGGGATCCTAGGAAGGAGTTCCAGGAATAAAGGGGGATCCTAGGAAGGAGTTCCAGAAAGAAAGGTGGATCCTAGGAAGGAGTTACAGGAAGAAAGGGGGATCCTAGGAAGGAGTTCCAGGAAGAAAGGGGGGGACCTAGGAAGGACTTCCAGGAAGAAAGGGGGATCCTAGGAAGGAGTTCCAGGAATAAAGGGGGATCCTAGGAAGGAGTTCCAGGAATAAAGGGGGATCCTAGGAAGGAGTTCCAGGAAGAAAGGTGGATCCTAGGAAGGAGTTCCAGGAATAAAGGGGGATCCTAGGAAGGAGTTCCAGGAAGAAAGGGGGATCCTAGGAAGGAGTTCCAGAAAGAAAGGTGGATCCTAGGAAGGAGTTACAGGAAGAAAGGTATATCCTAGGAAGGAGTTCCAGGAAGAAAGGTGGATCCTAGGAAGGACTTCCAGGAAGAAAGGGGGATCCTAGGAAGGAGTTCCAGGAAGGAATTCCAAGTGGAAAACGGGTGAAGAGGGAAGAGGAGCAGAGAGGTTGGTAGGCTGATACACACACACATGAAACAAGCGTATAGTCTCTATTACACACACACACACACACACACACACACACACACACACACACACACACACACACACACACACACACACACACACACACACACACACACACACATAGCACTCTCTACCTCTCTAAAACACTGACGCAAGCTGTGACAAGTCTGTGACTGCCCTTTGCTGTATGCCCCCTGTGGCGCTACATTGAGACGTGTCCTGTCTTTCTCCCTGCTCTCCCCTGCTGCTTTGACATACTGCTCTCTTTAACAGCTGACTTGGAATCAGCGCTTCCCTGAACAGACACTACATCAGGAGATACTGCTCTCTTTAACAGCTGACTGGGGAGTTTAACTCAACACTACATTAGGGGTTCTAAGGGGCTGAAAGGTATGCTGGTTTTGGTCCTAGACTGATTTCTACCTGTAAAATCAGGTGTGTGACCTCTTCAGCCAGTAACATCAGTAACATGAGTCATACAGTAAGTCTAGGAACGCATTTCATTTCAAAGTGTTTCTCGTTAAATAACCAAGGCCCATGTTTCTACTTGAAGAAAGCACAACAGTGTTGATATGACTGAATACACAGTGGTCTAAGGCACTGCATCTCAGTGCTAGAGGCATCACTACAGACCCTGGTTAGATTCCAGGCTGTATCACAACCGGCTGTGATTGGGAGTCCCATATGGGGGCGCACAATTGACCCAGCGTCATACGGGTTTGGCCAAGGTAGGCTGTCATTGTAAATAAGAATTTGTTATTGATTTCCTAGTTAAATAAAGGTTAAATAATATAAATAAAAGATATCATACACACAAACATAAGCAATTATTTTCTGGACCAGTTCTCTACAAACACAAATTGGAGACTGGCAATAATCTTATCCATTTCATTTTTGGGCATCTTGCCATGTAAACATCCTATCATACGAAGACACTCGTTGGCTTTCTTGGTGACGTAGTGTTGGCATGGTTCCCTGTGTCTGTTGTGGCGTGATGGTGGCCGTGCACTAAATTCATAAATTAAAGCCAAACGTGTGGATGGAAGCCATTGACTGACAGAGATCTGTGCTATCGTTATGGAAACGCTGTGATAGATTGCGGGAAATGTGCGAACATTCCAAAGGAAATCCGAAACAAATCAGAACAAGAGAAGGAAAATTATGTTGATGTTCAACGGCAATGGCATCATTCTCCTCCTCCTCATCATCCTCCTCCTCCTCCTTGTCTTGACGTGACTTTCATCAATCTGATGACTGTTATTTATTCAAATCCACTAACAAAGTTTAATTGTTGCCAGATTAAATTAATCATGTAACAATTAACTGATTTGGAAGATGTTCTTTATAGAGTTACCATCTCCCAAATTCACCTCGAAAGATATAGAAGTTATATATCGATAACAGTCACTTATTAATCATTACTTCATATCAGTCTCATTCTCAACGTCGCAGACTTCTTGAATCCGCAAGAACCCCAGCCTTTTCTGATTATTCAGTTCTACACAAAATGTATTTAATTATTTATTTCATAACTAACTAAATAATATCACAGAATACACATACACACTTACATGAGACAAAAGTCCCTAGTGAACTGACAAGATATGACTGCTTATTACACAGAGATGGAGAAGGGGGTGGGGAAAATAGAGAGATAGGAGAAACCGACATTTATCGTGGATACATTCTAGAACTGTTCAAACATGAATCATATACCTTGCACACAAACTGCCGGCCGTTTGGGTAAGAAATGCTATGTTTTTACGTGTAGAAGTCTTTGTTCTTCATCTCTCTGTTGAAACCAATCGATCCTTCTATTGGGGAATGGCTCGATGGGTGTAAGGCTCTGATGGTCCACCAGAGGTCACAATGGCATTCTTAGTTGTCCTGGCTTGGAGTGGTGTTTCTTCAGAACAGATACTCAGTTTTTGTCTGAGATGGGATTGTCATGCTTCCCACCTCGTGTCTTTAGTCAAAGTTCTTGGACCACTTTTACATGCCCAGCTGCAGACTGGAAAAGTTTATCTGTCTGATAGAATTTGATGGGCTCATGTCTGTTAAATTGGCTGTCTGTAATGGTGTGCCACAGGGCTCTGTGCTTGGTCCCCTCTTATTCACTATTTATATAAATCATTTATAAAAAAAATTGTAAAATGCACAACTTAAATTTTATGCTGATGATACTGTTATTTATTGTTGTGCCTCATCTCTCACTGTTCAACATACCTTGTGTCAATTGAAGCTTATCCTCAATACTGACAAAACTAAACTAATGGTGTTTTCTAAAGCAAGAAATAGACCTCTGAACTTTTCACATATTACTACCTGTCAGTGCAATGAGATTGAGACTGTAACCTCATAAATATCTTGGAATTTTAATTGATGACGGCCTCTATTTTAAGTTGCATATTCAACAACTTACAAAACAATTGAAGCTGAAGTTGGGATTTTATTTTAGGAATAGGCCTGTTTTTCTTTTGAAGCCAGAATGAAGCTAGTATCAGCCACATTTATGTCTATACTAGACTATGGGGATATTTTATATATGAATGCTTCCGCTCAGTGTTTGAGATCAATCGACAACCTTTACCATGGCGCATTGAGATTTATTTTCAACTGCAAAACCGTTACACACCACTGCACTCTATATACCAGGGTTGGCTGGCTGGCCTTCTCTAGTCAATCGTAGGCACGGTCACTGGTATACTTTTATATACAAAGCCATTTTGACTTTACTAACTTTTTATTTGGCCATTTTTATTGTTCAGAAATGTACTCTCTTCGTTCGCAGGACTTTATCCTGCTAACTGTTCCAAATGTCCGAACTGAATTTGGTAAAAGGGATTTTATGTACTCTGCGCCATCGGCTTGGAACGCCTTACAAAATACTTTTAAACTGGAAGAACTTGTCCCGATTGTTTAAAAAAAATCATTGATGAAGGATTTTGAGGCTGATTCCCTGACCTGTCAATGTTTATAATTTGCTGTTTTATGATTTTGTTATACTCTTGTGAATTCTATGTTTTTTCAATAGATTACCTGTAGTTGTTCATGTTGTCTGTCTGTATTTGTGTAATGACTTGGTGCTGCCTATTTTGGCCAGGACGCTCTTGAAAAAGAGATTTCAAATCTCAATGAACCCTTCCTGGTTAAATAAAGGTTAAATAAATAAAAAATAAGGTCAAGTCTTTATCTTCTTCACCTCGTGTTGAGTTTCAGAATTTCCAACCATTTCAACATGTAGCCACAGCTGCATGCTTTCTTGTCTGGGAGTTTCAACCATTTGTAATGTTTAGCTCACACTTCACGTCTGCTGGTCTGCATGTCAATTCTTAGTGAGTCCTTTTAAGCGCTCTGGTCAAAAAGGGAGGTTCCATCACACTGACATGCTCTTCTGACCTCATTCGGGGTGTGGCTTAGTTAATGTGCAAGGGACATGAAACCTATGATCCTAAAATCACATTCCTGTCTTAAGAAAAATAGTTTCATCGTTCTTCATATTGTATTAACATCCTATTGGATGTAAACTGAAGTTACAGCATTTGATTCATACAATTTTTAATAACATCACAAAATGAAAAGCAAAATGACATGATTATTCTTTAGATCCCCACTGACCATTCTTAATTTTCCTATCTTAGAAATAGTGTTCTAATATTAACTTTTTTTGGACGTTATAGTTTTGGCGGCAAACGTTTCCTGGAGGACAAAGGCATTCCTTTGGTTGGTACTGAAGAGCAGGAGAGGATTCTCTGCTGCATAAGATTTACGATTGGTGTGAGGTGTCATAAAACCGGCCTAGCCCCCCCCCCCCCCCCCCCCCCTCTCCTCTCCTGTGGGAGAGAGGGGGGCCTGGGTATCTGTCAGCCATTTGCCAAGCTGATCTGAGGCCTTGGATCCTCGACCAGGAGAGTCATGACATCCTCCTCCTCCTCCTTTTCGTCATCATCATCATCCTCATCATCATCCTCATCACCCTCCTCCTCCTCCTCTTCATCTTCCTCTTCCTCCTCATCATCATGTAGAGGCAATGTGGAGCCTATAGAATAGCCAATCAACTATCAACCAGTCAGTCTATCAACCAATTACATTACAATTACATCCAATCAGGATAGTGCACTGTAACCAATCCAACATTATGATCAAAGGTATGTACATACATCACTGCCTCTCTGTCTGTTTCTATAGAGATAATGCACTGCCTCTGTCTGTTTCTATAGAGATAATGGAAGGGTAGCTGGGTGGTGTGTTAGAGAGAAAATGACAGAGTTGAGAATGTGAAATAGAAGAGGTGATAGAGAGAGCGATAAAGAGAGGAAGAAAGAGAGGAAGAAAGAGAGAGAGAGGGAGAAAGAGAGAGAGATAAAGAGGGAGAAAGAGAGAGAAAGAGAGAGAGAGAGAGAGAGAGAGAGAGAGAGAGATAAAGAAGGGGAGAGAGAGATGAAGAGAGGGATAAAGAGAGGGAGAGGGGGAGAGAGAGAGAGAGAGAGAGAGAGAGAGAGAGAGAGAGAGAGAGAGGGAGAGATACATAGGGAGAGAGAGATGAAGAGAGGGATAAAGAGAGAGAGAGAGAGAGAGAGAGAGAGAAAGAGGACAAGGACAACCAAAATGCAGTCAGCCTAATGACAGAAGATAAGAATCAGGGCTAAAAGCAACCTTGATGAATATGGCAGTGACACACACCAGTAAAGCCAGAACCCCCCCCCGCTCTAATCAGCACTGACATGACAACAACTAGGGGGTAATTATACTTGTTTAACCTGTACAAGTGTGTGGTTTGAAATGGAAATGTGTTTTTGGCATATCCCACTCCCCCTGAGAGACTCTCAGAGAGTGGGGGCACAGTCATGGATCAGCCATTATTGATGGTGACCCTGGAGCAATTAGGGTTAAGTGCCTTGCTCTAGGGCAGAGCAACAGATTTTTCACCTAGTCATCTAAGGGATTTGAACTAGCAAACTTTCAGTTACATTTTACACATTTTAGTAATTTAGCAGATGCTCTTATCCAGAGCGACTTACAGTAGTGAATACATTTCATACATTTCTTTTTTTTTTCATATTGGTCCCCCATGGGAATCGAACCCACAACCCTGGCGTTGCAAACACCATGCTCGACCAACTGAGCCACACGGGATACTGGCCCAACAGTATAACCACTAGGCTACCTGCCACCCAGAATTTCACACACACACGAAAATGACTCATCTTACCACACATCTCTTTCCCTAGTCCACATATGGTGGTATGTACACATTACATTGTAATTAGTATAGTATAACACTCCATTTTGAGATGATTCACAGAAAACTCTCACTCCTTCCCTCACTCCCTTCCCTACCTCTCTCTCTACCTCCCTCTTTCTTCCCCTACTCCCTCTTTCTTCCCCTTATGCAGTAGGCATGTAGTTAGGCTTCTTGGAATGTTCTTAAGCTGATTAAGTGTTGTGTTTTGATGTGCGCGCCACGGCACGAGGAACCATAATGAGAACAATGCATGATGAAAGACCATCTGCTAAGGCCTAGTAGCAAGGGAACGAGGGAGAGATTACAAAGAGGAGTGGTATGGGAGGACGAGTGGAAAGGGTTCCTCTTGTTCATCTCTATGGGAAACACAGAGACCCATCAAGGAGGAGGAGAGAGATACTCAATGTAGAGAGAGGTTTATTTTCACAGGTTGGTCAACAGCTGAAAGGCGTGTGTTTGAGCGTGCATACGTGTGTGTGTGTGTCTGTGTGTGTGTGTGTGTGTGTGTGTGTGTGTGTGTGTGTGTGTGTGTGTGTGTGTGTGTGTGTGTGTGTGTGTGTGTGTGTGTGTGTGTGTGCGCGTCATTAGTCCTGATGGTGTGATAGTGAGCGACTATTATGTTGAGGCTACTAGCTATATCACAGACCAATGAACTCTCTCTCTCTTTAATTCTTTAATTCTTTCTCTCCCTCCATTCCTCTTTATCGTCATCCCTCTATCGCTATCTCTCTCATCACAGCCCAGACCTAATGATGACGAAGCCTAGGCCTCAGCAGAGGAGTCAGCACACACACGCACACTACCTCACTCCACACTCTCCTTACACAGAGTTCCCTATTAATGTGACGGCTGGCTAGCTAAGTTATCAGCAGCGGCTAATAGCGGTGTTAGCTGGTGTGATTGGTGTAGTGTGTAATTCCCTGTGTCTGTGTCTAGGCTGTGGCTTGGCGGTGAGGGGAGCTCATTCTAGGAGGTGTGGATGCTGAGGCCTGGATAAGCCTCCCTACAGGGCCTGGCTCTCTGAGACCAGCCCAGACTAGACTTCAGCTGACTGACAATCGATCAGAGACAGACATGAGCTGGGGGGGGTATCTGAGAGTGTGTGTATTAGAGATGGAGAAGAGAGAAAGGGGAGAAAAAAGAAATAATTGGGCAGGAACATAGAGAAGAGAAAGGGAGGGAGAGGGTGTGAACACAAATAGTTGCAGAAAAGCTAACCAGCAGGAATTGATTATAAGTCTGAATATCAGACAGGGAGAGGGAAAGTGTGTGTAAAGGGTTCGGGGGTTAGGGGGTTAGGGGGTTGTGTGTGTGTGTGTGTGTGTGTGTGTGTGTGTGTGTGTGTGTGTGTGTGTGTGTGTGTGTGTGTGTGTGTGTGTGTGTGTGTGTGTGTGTGTGTGTGTGTAGACACCCATGCTTAAGTGTATTGATTTGAGTTTGCCTGACTTAGACACACACCCTATCTCCCTTTCAACACAAAAAGAGGAGAAACGGCTGAAGTCACAGTCAATGGCAGAGCAGATTTCAAGGCCAGCTCTTTCCAAGAAAGCTTGAACAAAAGCTATACTGCAGCTTGACTAGCTAATGGAGGAATTCACTTTCAGACCTTGGCAGACTCACTGAGGTTCACAACGTGTAGGCTATGGCCTTGGTCCAATGTGCATCACTGTAACATAGATGCAGGGAGTAAGGAAGCAGGTGTAGATGGTGAATTTAATAATAATGATCATGGAGCATACAAAATAAGAGAAGCGTCTGGACATGAAAACAGAACCAATACTGCCTGAAGAGCTAGGGAGTGCTGGAGAGGGAGTGCTGGATAATGGGGGACTAATCAGGGTAGTGAGGAAGTCCAGGTGTGCGTAATGAAGGTTGCCAGGTGTGTGATATGATGGTGTCAAGACGTGGCCCTCTTTGGGTATAGCGTGCCTTCCCCCTCTCTCTCTCGCCTACACCCAGGCTGCTGTTATCTCAGGTCGTAAATTCCTGGAGGAGACTCTCTTCCTCATGGCCAGACAGTATAGAGAGAGAGAAGGTTTCATAGACAGAACAAAGGAATTTCTTCCACATCACAGAACTTGAGAACTGAACATTATTCATGTTCTGGAGAATGTATAAATGGTCGCTGAAGTAGCCAGCTACGAACTGGTCCATTTGGTACAATTTTGTGAAACTCATGAGAGACAATACAGCCACATTACCATAACCCTGTTTATACAAGAGTCTCAGTTGTGAGGCTTGCATCTAATTGTTGTATAAAATGAATGAGTAAAGATGAAACTATTTGTGAAATTATGTAATGTGATTTTAAACTGTTTAATGAAGGAAACTCCAATTCCCTTTGGATTTTAACTAAATCATTGGCCCGCCCCATGAGCACAGATATTGATCTGGCGTCATGGGACAGCCCGTTTTTGCTGTTACGAATATAACCCCCACCGGGGGGAAATCCCTTCAGACCAGCTTACCTCGATAACCACGAGAGGGCTAAGGTTTCAGACCAGTACCTCATCACAGAGGGAGTAAAGGTTTGAGTAGATTGCTGAATCTTTTAACCATACCACATGGTTAAACTCTGAGACTATCGATCCGACAGCATAAGAGCTACTCTTTGATACTAATTACTAGTCTGCAGCTAGGAATAATATACCCGTGAATGCGAGGACCAACAACCGCCGAAACATCTATCCCATAAGAACATTGCTGAATGTTACTCTGAACTATCCATTCTAACCACAGCAGAGCGAGACAGGGCGGACAAACTCTCCAACAGAAACAAACTTTCCAACAGAGATCACGAAGACACACTGAGCGTAAATATATATATTGATTGCAATTATTCCCAAATGAGTGAGCGTTCATGTGCAAAGGAGTAGCATTTCAATTGTTATAATTATCAATTGTGTAGTGAATCTTTTGTCTTTCGCGGCCTTCTCAGTTCCTTTGTCTAACAAGCCGCCAAGCCGGTTTAGCCCACTAGGGAACATTCCCTTATCATTTCCTTGTAACCATATCTACTTGTTTGTGTGTACATTTCTGTGATTATTTAGTTAGTTAATAAATAAATGATTGAGACAATTGATGCATGGATGACTCATAGTGAAGACTGGGTTTGTGCAGATAAGCAACAATTTACGACGTTTGGATTGAGACTAACGTGATGTAAAGAATAATTCATTAATTAGAAGACTAATTGATCAGATATCAAAATATCTGAAAGTTATATTAGGAAAATTCTAACTTTGTAATCTGAATATTTTCCATGGTGCCCCGACTTCCTAGTTAATTACATCTACCTGATTAGTTAATCACGTAATAATAATTACAGAGAATTGATTTGATAAACTAAACAGACTTCAGTTTAATGATGCCAAAGACACGACATGTATGACGCCCCGTGCGAGGAATCTAAGATAGAATTCGACTTTGATGTTGAATTCTATATATCAATTGTGCAAACGGAATTGTACAAACAGACTGCTTTGTATACAAATTGGTTGTGTGTGTGTGTTCCATTTGAACAAGCTATTTTGGGAGCGCTTCCGGTCATGTGTCGTTAGCGTCAGAGCAATGAGTGATACATTCCAGATTTAGTCAGACCAAACGGTACTTTCTGTCGGTCAATATTAACTTCTAGAGCAAGGGCATAGAGCCAGTAAGGTTAGAAATTAAAAGATATATCTGTTCGGTGATCGAGCTGAAGTATTCTGTCTGCCTACCGACGCGCTAATACAGCGTGGGTAGGCCACAGGCGTATCTGTATTTATGTACCGTGTTGCTCCGGTCACCATAACGCTAGCAAAGTATGCCGAATGGGTTACTTGTTTGTTTGTGTGTGCATTTCTGTGATTATTTAGTTAGTTAATAAATAAATGATTGAGACAATTGATGTATGGATGACTCATAGTGAAGACTGGGTTCGTGCAGTTAACCAACAATTTACAATGTTTGGAATGAGACTAACGTGAGGTAAAGAATAATTCATTAATTAGAAGACTAATTGATCAGATATCAAAATATCTGAAAGTTATATTAGGAAAATTCTAACTTTGTAATCTGAATATTTTCCTTGGACTTCCTAGTTAATTACATCTATCTGATTAGTTAATCACATAATAATAATTACAGAGAATTGATTTGATAAACTAAATAGTCTTCAGTTTAATGACGCCAAAGACACGACAATGGGTTGCCAGGACCGGTGGTTAGTAAACTGCCGTTGTCGAGCACTGGAGCGGGGGAGCGGGAGTAGACGTGACAGTAACACTCTATTTCAACCTTCCATTGGAACAGATTTGCAGACATGAGACTTGCAGAAGCATGAGATTACATGAACTGTGTTAGGATTGGAGGTAGAGCAATCTGATCATAGATCTGTGGTTAAGGGGCACCACTACCGAGAGAGTTCTGAAAAGATCATATGAGAGTATACAGATGTAGGATCTTAATTTGATCACCCTGTTGTGAGAATTTTCCTCTCCTGCAGGAAATACACATTTGTAGTTTATTCAAGGTTTAAAAAGGCTTCTGTTTGTAATTTCCATTTAGAAATTTCAGGCTTGATTTGCCCTGACGAAAAATGAATCAAACCCTACCTAAATGTCCATGAATTATTATCCACATAATAATTCACATTTACTGTTGCTGCAGAATAATTTTCCTGCTGTGAGAAGCAGGGTCAAATTAAGATCCCAGATCTGTAGGATGACGCAAAGTGCCACCACCCGATTCCCTACTGCTTGTTTTCTGTTCTACCTGATAATTAATTGTACCCACCTGGTGTCCAAGTTCTAACTTGGTCCCTGATTAGATGGAAACATTAAAAAAAAAAATGTTTCCACATAATTTCAGCCCCCCCAAATCTATGTGATGACGTTGAATCAGTGTGGAAAACTGAATGGATTTGCAAAACGTCATCAAGCATTTTATTATAACTTCTAACCTAAATCTAATAACATGGTGAAATGTTTTGTTGATTTCACTTTGAATTCAAATTAGTTGACAACTCAACCAAATGTAAATCAAAATTAGATGTTGAACTTGAGGGCCCTAACAGAATGAGTCACTTTTATAAATGCCATGCCAGGACCATGGTGACAGGTGAAGTAACATGCTGAATGTGACATTGTGACATGGCTCCGTTTGCCTTAATCACCAGCAGAGCTGATAGTGTGATTTTTTTAAGGAGAGTCACTGACCTGAGGGGGATGTGTGTGTCAGTGAGAGAGAGAGAGAGGGAGAGAGAGAGAGCGGGTGGGAGGGGGGTAGAGAGATGGATACATACAGAGAGAGGGATACATACAGAGAGAGGGATACATACAGAGAGGGATACATACAGAGAGAGGGATACATACAGAGAGAGGGATACATACAGAGAGAGGGGGTAGAGATTGGGTGGGAGGGGGGGTAGAGAGAAGATACATACAGAGAGAGGGATACATACAGAGAGAGGGATACATACAGAGAGAGGGATACATACAGAGAGAGGGATACATATAGAGAGAGGGGGTGGGGGGGTAGAGATTGGGTGGGAGGGGGGGTAGAGAGAAGATACATACAGAGAGAGGGATACATACAGAGAGAGGGATACATACAGAGAGAGGGATACATACAGAGAGAGGGGGTGGGGGGTAGAGATTGGGTGGGAGGGGGGTAGAGAGAAGATACATACAGAGAGAGGGATACATACAGAGAGAGGGATACATACAGAGAGAGGGATACATACTGAGCGAGGGATACATACAGAGAGAGGGGGTAGAGATTGGGTGGGAGGGGGGGTAGAGAGAAGATACATACAGAGAGAGGGATACATACAGAGAGAGGGATACATACAGAGAGAGGGATACATACAGAGAGAGGGATACATACAGAGAGAGGGGGTGGGGGGGTAGAGATTGGGTGGGAGGGGGGGTAGAGAGAAGATACATACAGAGAGAGGGATACATACAGAGAGAGGGATACATACAGAGAGAGGGGGTGGGGGGTAGAGATTGGGTGGGAGGGGGGTAGAGAGAAGATACATACAGAGAGAGGGATACATACAGAGAGAGGGATACATACAGAGAGAGGGATACATACAGAGAGAGGGATACATACTGAGAGAGGGATACATACTGAGAGAGGGATACATACAGAGAGAGGGATACATACAGAGAGAGGGGGTGGGGGGTAGAGATAGGGATACATACAGAAAGAAGGAGACAGAGGGAGACAGAGGCAGAGAGAGAAGGAGAGGTAGAGAGAGAGAGGGGGGTAGAGAGAGGGAGACAGAGACAGAGAGATTGGGAGGAAGAGAGAGGGGGAAGAGAGAGAAAGAGAGAGAGAAAGAAAGAAAGTAGGAAAGTAGGAAAGACAGAGAGGGAGAGAGAGAGAGAGAGAGAGAGACAGAGAGGCAGAGGGAGAGGAGACAGAGAAAGAAAGAGGGAAAGAAAGATGAACAGATGATCCTATATAATCCACTGTGAGAGGTGATGCACAGACAATATTTTCAAATGGCAGCATTTAGAGGATGAAAATAGCTGTGTTAGTTTCACTGTCAATGATCAGGACCAGACACTCAATCTATAGCACAGGAGTAGTATTGTTAATGAACATGACCTTGTCTAATGAAGCTGTTATAAGAGGGACTCGACAGAAGGTTCACCGCATATCTCCAGGACCATCCTTCATGCATGCATCTACATACTGTACACATGAATGTGATTCCATCCATTATTCATCATGATCATCCTCATCCACCAAGGGCAAGAGGCTCAGAATTAAAGTTGAATCTCCAAAACAAAGGCAAGGAAAAGAGGGAAGGGAAAGAGAGAGGAGGGAGAGAGAGGGGAGGGAGAGAGAGGAGGGAGAGACGAAATAAAGAATGGAGAGAGGAGGGGCTGAGTTAGTCACCCCCAAAGGCGAACTCGCCTTCTTTCTTTGCCGGTGAGTGAGTGAGTGAGTGAGTGAGTGAGTGAGTGAGTGAGTGAGTGAGTGAGTGAGTGAGTGAGTGAGTGAGTGAGTGAGTGAGTGAGTGAGTGAGTGAGTGAGTGAGTGAGTGAGTGTGTGAGTGTGTGAGTGTGTGAGTGAGTGCGCGTGCGTGCAGTTTATTGCTGATCAGGTAGCGTGAGCTCATGAAACAGCTAATGAAAGACAATTTAGACCCAAGCGCACACACACACACACACACACACACACACACACACACACACACACACACACACACACACACACACACACACACACACACTGAAAAAAACACACACACGCTCGTTGTCCCACACTAAGCACTATGAAATCTCATTAATGTGTATTACTCTATTTGTGGGAGGATTTTGTTTTGAGAACATTAAATTAAAAACTAATCTGGCTGCTCTCAGACAATTATTTGTGTTTATTATGCACATTAGAACAGACCTCTTTCAAATTAAAACTCTGACTCAATGTTGTCAGTCTCTTTGGGATCATCTGAACACTGACTACCCTGTCACTATCTCATGAAATTATAAATAGTGTGCATGTCCAAATGTGTACGTCAATGCGTACGTGTGTGTGTGTGTGTGTGTGTGTGTGTGTACGTGTGTGTGTGTGTGTGTACATGTGTGTGTGTGTGTACGTGTGTGTGTGTGTGTGTGTACGTGTGTGTGTGTGTGTGTGTACGTGTGTGTGTGTGTGTGTGTGTACGTGTGTGTGTGTGTGTGTGTACGTGTGTGTGTGTGTGTGTACGTGTGTGTGTGTGTGTACGTGTGTGTGTGTGTGTCTCCAGGTCATCTGCTAGTTAATTCAGCTGTGTCCTCGCTAGCCCCAGGGACTCCTGCTCTGTCACCATGAAGAGGCTGTTTACTTAATTACAGACTCTGACCATAACAGATCTACCGCTTTGTGGGTGTGTGTGGATGTGGAGGTGTGATGGCTGTTTACAGTAAGGCAAGTGTGAGTGTATGGTCTTGAATGCAGTTGTGTTCTTACTTGTGTCCTTGCACGCAAGTGTGTGTGTACATACATACCTACGTCTGTGTGTGCGTATGTACGTACCTGCGTGTGTGTGTGTGCCTTTGTACCCCAGAGCAGCTGCAGGAGTGGAGAGTTGCAGCTGCTCCACTCCATGACAATAAAAACAAAAAGGAGGGAGGGAGGGAGGGAGGGAGGGAGGGAGGGAGGGAGGGAGGGAGGGAGGGAGGGAGGGAGGGAGGGGAGGGAGGGAGGGAGGGAGGGGAAAGAAAGGTAGAGAGAGTGAGGGAGGGAGGGAGGGAGGGAGGGAGGGAGGGAGGGAGGGAGGGAGGGAGGGAGGGAGGGAGGGAGGGAGGGAGGGAGGGAGGGAGGGAGGGAGGGAGGGAGGGGAAAGAAAGGTAGAGAGAGTGAGGGAGGGGGACAGAGAGGGAGGGGGGAGGGAGTATACAATACAGAAATACACTATGGAAAAAGAAGGAACAACACGTCAGAAATCAGCTCAATGTAGAAAAGAATCCATAGACACTAACCACTTCTGGTTAGTGTCTATGGGAAAATTGGAAAACACTAATTAAACAACACAAATAATTATCTATCCAAAATGGAGACGTATGGGTAAACCACTTCTCCAATCTTTTTGGCTCTATAACAAAGAACAAAAAGCAAAAACATATACATGATCAAATACAAATCTTAGAATCAACTATTAAAGACTACCAGAACCCACTGGATTCTCCAGTTACATTGAATGAACTACAGGACAAAATACAAAGCCTCCAACCCAAAAAGCCCTGTGGTGTTGATGGTATCCTCAATGAAATGATAAAATATACAGACAACAAATTCCAATTGGCTATACTAAAACTCGGTAACATCATCCTTAGCTCTGGCATCTTCCCCAATATTTGGAACCAAGGACTGATCACCCCAATCCACAAAAGTGGAGACAAATTTGACCCCAATAACTACCGTGGGATATGTGTCAAAAGCAACCTGAAAATCCTCTGCATTACCATTAACAGCAGACTTGTACATTTCCTCAGTGAAAACAATGTACTAAGCAAATGTCAAATTGGACGTTTACCAAGTTATCGTATGACAGACCACATATTCACACTGCACACCCTAATTGACAAACAAACAAAACAAAACCTAGCAAAGTCTTCTCATGCTTTGTTGATTTAAAAAAAGCCTTCAACTCAATTTGGCGTGAGGGTCTGCTATACAAATTGATGGAAAGTGGTGTTGGGGGAAAAACGTACGACATTATAAAATCCATGTACACAAACAACAAGTGTGTTAAAATAGGCAAAAAACACACACGTTTCTTCCCATAGGGCTGTGGGGTGAGACAGGGATGCAGCTTAAGCACCACCCTCTTCAACATATATTTCAACGAATTGGCAGGGCACTAGAAAAGTCTGCAGCACCCGGCCTCACCCTATTAGAATCTGAAGTCAAATGTCTACTGTTTGCTGATGATCTGGTGCTTCTGTCACCAACCAAGGAGGCGTACTGCAGCACCTAGATCTTCTGCACAGATTCTGCCAGACCTGGGCCCTGACAGAAAATCTCAGTAAGACCAAAATACTGGTGTTCCAAAAATGGACCAGTTGCCAGGACCACAAATACAAATTCTATCTAGACACCATTGCCCTAGAGCACACAAAAAACTATACATACCCCGGCCTAAACATCAGCACCACAGGTAAATTCCACAAAGTTGTGGAAGATCTGAGAGACAAGGCAAGAAGGGCATTCTAGGCCATTAAAAGGAACATATAATTCGACATACCAATTAGGATCTGGCTAAACATACTGGGGTCCGCTCAGCAACCATGAATTGACAAAATGGGACAAACACCAAATTGAGACTCGCATACAGAATTCTGCAAAAATATCCTCAGTGTACAACGTAAAACACCAAATAATGCATGTAGAGCAGAATTAGGCCGATACCTGCTAATTATCCAAATCCATAAAGAGATGTTAAATTCTACAACCACCTAAAAGGAAGCGATTCCCATACCTTCCATAACAAAGCCATCACCTACAGAGAGATGAACCTGGAGAAGAGTCCCCTAAGCAAGCTGGTCCTGGGGCTCTGTTCACAAGCACAAACAGACCCCACAGAGCCCCAGGACAGCAACACAATTAAACCCAACCAAATCATGAGAAAACAAAAAGATAATTGGTTGACATATTGGAAAGAATTCACAAAAAAACAGAGCAAACTAGAATGCTATTTGGCCCTAAACAGAGACTACACAGTGGCAGAATACTAAATGCATGCTTTTCAACCGTTCGCTGCCCGCACCCCCCCGCCCGACTAGCATCACTACTCTGGACGGTTCTGACTTAGAATATGTGGACAACTACAAATACCTCAGTGTCTGGCTAGACTGTAAACTCTCCTTCCAGACTCATATTAAACATCTCCAATCCAAAATAAAATCGGCTTCCTATTTCGCAACAAAGCCTCCTTCACTCACTCACGCCGCCAAACATACCCTCGTAAAACTGACTATCCTACCGATCCTCGACTTTGCCGATGTCGTTTACAAAATAGCCTCCAACAGTATACTCAACAAATTGGATGCGGTCTATCACAGTGCCATCCGTTTTGTCACCAAAGCCCCATATCCTACCCACCACTGCGACCTGTATGCTCTAGTCGGCTGGCCCTCACTAAAAATTTGTCAACAGACCCACTGGCTCCAGGTCATCTATAAGTCTATGCTCGGTAAAGCTCCGCCTTATCTCAGCTCACTGGTCACGATAACAACACCCACCCGTAGCACGTGCGCCAGCAGGTATATCTCACTGGTCGCCCCAAAGCTAACACCTACTTTGGCCGCCTTTCCTTCCAGTTCTCTGCTGCCAATGACTGGAACGAATTGCAAAAATCGCTGAAGCTGGAGACTTATATTTCCCTCACTAACTTTAAACATCAGCTATCTGAGCAGCTAACCGATCGCTGCAGCTGTACATAGCCCATCTGTAAATAGCCCATCCATTCTACCTACCTCATCCCTATATTGTTTTCTTTACTTTTCTGCTCTTTTGCACATCAGTATTTCTACTTGCACATCATCATCTGCACATCTATCACTCAAGTGTTAATTTGCTAAATTGTAATTCATTCGCTACTACCTCCTCACGCCATTTGCACACACTGCATATAGACTTTCTTTTTTTCTATTGTGTTATTTTCAGTATGCTTGTTTATTCCATGTGTAACTCTGTGTTGTTGTTTGTCGCACTGCTTTGCTTTATCTTGGCCAAGTCTTGGTTGTTGAGAACAAGTACTCATTTACTAGCCTACCTGGTTAAATAAAGGTGAAATACATTTTTTTTTAAATACCTGACCACTGTGACTGACCCAAACTTAAGGAAAGCTTTGACTATGTACAGACTCAGTGAGCATAGCCTTGCTATTGAGAAAGGCCGCCGCAGGCAGACATGGCTCTCAAGAGAAGACAGGCTATGTGCACACTGCCCACAAAATTAGGTGGAAATTGAGCTGCACTTCCTAACCTCCTGCCAAATGTATGACCATATTAGAGACACATATTTCCCTCAGATTACACAGATCCACAAAGAATTCGAAAGCAACCCCGATTTTCATAAACTCCCATATCTACTGGGTGAAATACTACAGTGTGCCATCACAGCAGCAAGATGTGTGACATTGTTGCCGCAAGAAAAGGGTAACCAGTGAAGAACAAACACCATTGTAAGTACAACCCATATTTACAGTTGAAGTTGGAAGTTTACATACACCTTAGCCAATTACATTTAAACTCAGTTTTTCACAATTCCTGACATTTAATCCTAGTACAAATTCCCTGTCTTGGGTTTGTTAGGATCAACACTTTATTTTAAGAATGTGAAATGTCAGAATAATAGTAGAGAGAATGATTTATTTCAGCTTTTTATCTTTCATCACATTCCCAGTGGGTCAGAAGTTTACATGCACTCAACCAGTATTTGGTAGCATTGCCTTTAAATTGTTTAACTTGGGTCAAACGTGTTGGTTAGCCTTCCACAAGCTTCCCACAATAAGTTGGATGATTTTTGGCCCATTGCTCCTGACAGAGCTGGTGTAACTGAGTCAGGTTTGTAGGCCTCCTTGCTCGCGAATGCTTTTTCAGTTCTGCCCACACATTTTCTATAGGATTGAGGTCAGGGCTTTGTGATGGCCACTCCAATACCTTGACTTTGTTGTCCTTAAGCCATTCTGCCACAACTTTGGAAGTATGCTTGGGGTCATTGTCCATTTGGAAGACTCATTTGCGAACAAGCTTTAACTTCCTGACTGATGTCTTGAGATGTTGCTTCAATACATCCACATAATTGTCCTTCCACATGATGCCATCTATTTTGTGAAGTGGACCAGTCCCTCCTGCAGCAAGCACCCTTACAATATGATGCTGCCACCCCCGTGCTTCACGGTTGGGATGATGTTCTTCGGCTTGCAAGCCTCCCCCTTTTTCCTCCAAACATAACGATGGTCATTATGGCCAAACAGTTCCATTTTTGTTTCTTCAGACCAGAGGACATTTCTCCAAAAAGTATGATATTTGTCCCCATGTGCAGTTGCAAACTGTAGTCTGGCTTTTTTATGGCGGTTTTGAAGCAGTGGCTTCTTCCTTGCTGAGCGGCCTTTCAGGTTATGTCGATATAGGACTTGTTTTACTGTGTGATATTGATACTTTTGTACCTGTTTCCTTCAGCATCTTCACATGGTCCTTTGCTGTTGTTCTGGGATTGATTTGCACTTGCCGCACCAAAGTACGTTAATCTCTAGGAGACAGAAAGTGTCTCCTTCCTAAGCGGTACGACGGCTGCGTGGTCCCATGGTGTTTATACTTGCGTACTATTGTTTGTACAAATGAACGTGGTACCTTCAGTAATTTTAAAATTGCTCCCAAGGATGAACCAGACTTGTGGAGGTCTACAATTTTTTTTCTGAGGACTTGGCTGATTTCTTTTGATTTTCTCATGATGGACTGAGTTTGAAGGTAGGCCTTGAAATACAGCCACACCTCCAATTGACTCAAATGATGTCAATTAGCCTATCAGAAGCTTCTAAAGCCATGACATAATTTTCTGGAATTTTCCAAGCTGTTTAAAGGCACAGTCAACTTAGTGTGTGTAAACTTCTGACCCACTGGAATTGTGATGTAGTGAATTATAAGTGAAATAATCTGTCTGTAAACAATTGTTGGAAAAATTACTTGTGTCATGCACAAAGTAGATGTCCTACCAGACTTGCCAAAACTATAGTTTGCTAACAAGAAATTTGTTGAGTGGTTGAAAAACACGTTTTTATGACTCCAACCTAAGTGTATGTAAACTTCTGACTTCAGCTGTATGTTAATTTATTTTCCATTTTCTACATTAACAATTTGCACATCGTTACAACACTGTATATATACACATAATATGACATTTGTAATGTCTTTATTCTTTTGGAACTTCTGTGAGTGTAATGTTTACTGTTCATTTTTTTATTCTTTATTTCACTTTTGTTTATTATCTAATTCACTTGCTTTGGCGATGTTAACATATGTTTCCCATGCCAATAAAGCCCCTTGAATTGAACTGAATTGAATTGAGGGAGATAGAGAGAAGGGGGGAGTCAGAGAGAAAGAGAACAGTGGCAGTGGGAACAGGGAGATGGAGAGAGAGAGGTGAATGAAAGAGAACAGTGAGAACAGAGAGATGGAGAGAGAGGGGAATGAAAGAGAACAGTGAGAACAGAGAGATGGAGAGAGGTGAGAAAAAGAGAGCAGAGAAAGGGAAGAGAGATAGTAAGTGAGAGAGAAAGGGGTCAAAGAAAAAAAAACAGCAATTGACAGAGAGAGAAAGGGAAGATGCAGAAATGGAAGAGAGCATTATTGATTACTGATTAATAATGAGTACAGTAAGAGCATGAGTAGCAAATATCTATACCGTATGAGGAAGAACATTACAGAATTTGGCATCTTCATCATCAACATCTCACATTTGGCTACGTATTAGTCTCTGCTTGTTGTCACGTCCTGACCCTTGTAAGATGTCATTTTCTATAGTAGAGTAGGTCAGGGCGTGGCAGGGGGTGTTTTTGGGTGGTTTTCTTGTTATCTGTTTCTATGTGGTTTTTCTAGGTTTCTATTTCTATGTTGGGGTTGTTGGGATGATCTCCAATTAGAGGCAGCCGGTTCTCTTTGTCTCTAATTGGAAATCATATTTATGTAGGGGGTTTTTCCACTTGTGTTTATGGGTTGGTCATTTTTGAGTAGTGTTATTTCTCTCTGCGTCACGGTTTGTTTTTTTGTTGTTTCAAGTTATTGGTGTATTGCAAACGTTTCACGGTAATAATAAATATGTGGAACTACAACCATTCTGCGCTTTGGTCCGATCCTTTAAACAGCCGTGACACTTGTACAATAGTCAAAGAAAAAAAAGAGAAAGAGAGAGGGAGATATACTGTATATTTGATACACTGACGATTTTGCAGGTTTTCCTACTTACAAAGCATGTAGAGGTCTGTAATTTTTTATCATAGGTACAGCTCAAATGTGAGAGACTGAATCTAAAACAAAAATACAGAAAATCACATTGTATGATTTTTAAGTAATTAATTTGCATTTTATTGCATGACATAAGTATTTGATACATCAGAAAAGCAGAACTTAATATTTGGTACAGAAACCTTTGTTTGCAATTACAGAGATCATACATTTCCTGTAGTTCTTGACCAGGTTTGCACACACTGCAGCAGGGATTTTGGCCCACTCCTCCATACAGACCTTCTCCAGATCCTTCAGGTTTTGGGGCTGTCGCTGGGCAATATGGACTTTCAGCCCCCTCCAAAGATGTTCTATTGGGTTCAGGTCTGGAGACTGGCTAGGCCACTCCAGGACCTTGAGATGCTTCTTAAATGTTTTGATATTGTTGTGTTAGCAGGGATGCTAACAAGTTACCAAAAGGTGAACTTGGCTAGAATCGATTCATCTGGTTTAGTTGTCTCTAAACATTACAGACTCCTTAGTTGCCCTGGCTGTGTGTTTCGGGTCGTTGTCATGCTGGAAGACCCATCCACGACCCATCTTCAATGCTCTTACTGAGGGAAGGAGGTTGCTGGCCAAGATCTCGCGATACATGGCCCCATCCATCCTCCCCTCAATACGGTGCAGTCGTTCTGTCCCCTTTGCAGAAAAGCATCCCCAAAGAATGATGTTTCCACCTCCATGCTTCACGGTTGGGATGGTGTTCTTGGGGTTGTACTCATCCTTCTTCTTCCTCCAAACACGGCGAGTGGAGTTTAGACCAAAAAGCTCTATTTTTGTCTCATCAGACCACATGACCTTCTCCCATTCCTCCTCTGGATCATCCAGATGGTCATTGGCAAACTTCAGACGGGCCTGGACATGCGCTGGCTTGAGCAGGGGGACCTTGCATGCGCTGCAGGATTTTAATCCATGACGGCGTAGTGTGTTACTAATGGTTTTCTTTGAGACTGTGGTCCCAGCTCTCTTCAGGTCATTGACCAGGTCCTGCCATGTAGTTCTGGGCTGATCCCTCACCTTCCTCATGATCATTGATGCCCCACGAAGTGAGATCTTGCATGGAGCCCCAGACCGAGGGTGATTGATCGTCATCTTGAACTTCTTCCATTTTCTAATAATTGCACCAACAGTTGTTGCCTTCTCACCAAGCTGCTTGCCTATTGTCCTGTAGCCCATCCCAGCCTTGTGCAGGTCTACAATTTTATCCCTGATGTCCTTACACAGCTCTCTGGTCTTGGCCATTGTGGAGAGGTTGGAGTCTGTTTGATTGAGTGTGTGGACAGGTGTCTTTTATACAGGTAACGAGTTCAAACAGGTGCAGTTAATACAGGTAATGAGTGAAGAACAGGAGGGCTTCTTAAAGAAAAACTAACAGGTCTGTGAGAGCCGGAATTCTTACTGGTTGGTAGGTGATCAAATACTTATGTCATGCAATAAAATGCTAATTAATTACTTAAAAATCATACAATGTGATTTTCTGGATTTTTGTTTTAGATTCCGTCTCTCACAGTTGAAGTGTACCTATGATAAAAAATTACAGACCTCTACATGCTTTGTAAGTAGGAAAACCTGCAAAATCGGCAGTGTATCAAATACATGTTCTCCCCACTGTATATAGATAGAAATAGAGAGCGAGAGAGAAGAGTTACAGCAACCAACAACAAAAAAATGCTTCACATTCTCCTCCTGATCGTGTTGGAAGAGAGAGAGAAAAAAAGAACAAGAGAAAGAAAGAAAGTCAGAGCGTTAGAGACTAAAGCTCTCCATGCCTTTTCCAAGACAATTGTAATAGCTCAACAATGGCTACAGCCTGGAGCCCATTCAATACCACTCAAAACCAATAGACAGTTTGTTATACAACATAAACATTCTGAACTGTTTGTGGGTTTTCAAACTCCGAATACAACTAAAGATTGGTTCTGACCAGGGAACAATGCACAGGAAGCAGAAAACATTACAGACCCAGAGCTACAAAGCAGACATCGATTAGCCGACAATCACAGCTTGGAGTTAGGAGGAGAGAAAGGGGGAGGGAGACTGAGGTTAAGAGTGGATGTAGTGAGAACCACAGAGAGATGTCACAAGGAGTCAGGTAAACACAGTCTAGCTGTTCTCAGATACAGACCATCACTAACATGTTGGACAAACATACATAGTGACAGATGCGGGGGGGGGAGACAGAGAGAGAGAAATGCAAGAACATTTCAAAGATGTTCACACACTTAGAGAACGTTCTGAACAACTTCTCTCGACACGTACACAGTGTGTGTAGTACATTCTGAATCAATTTATCTGCATGCACGTACACACACGCACACAAAATCCCACTTCAATTAGAGACTCAGATATTTATTTATTCAACCTAAATGAGGGGAATTGATTGAATTATGTATTATGAAAATGGCCTGATTTGATTATGCCAGAGAATGAACAACCTAATTGATGAGGAATTGCTCTCAGTTTCATGCATAGATAAAAGTCTCTGAATACACTATATATACACAAGTATGTGGACACCGATTCAAATTAGTGGATTTGGCTATTTCACACCCGTTGATGACAGGTGTATAAAATTGAACACACAGCCATGCAATCTTCATAGACAAACACTGGCAGTAAAATGGCCTTACCGAAGAGCTCAGTGACCTTCAACTTGGCACAGTCACAGGATGCCACCTTTCTAACAAGGCAGTTCATCAAATTTCTGCCCTGCTTGAGCTTCCCGGTCAACAGGAAGTGCTGTTATTGTGAAAGTGGAATGCTGTAGTGGTAGGCCACACAAGCTCACAAAATGGGACCGCCAAGTGCTAAACCGCGTAAAATTCACCTGTCCTGAGTTGCAACACTCACTACCGAGTTCCAAACTGCCTCTGGAAGCAACGTCAGAACAATAACTGTTCGCCAGCAGCTTCATAAAATGGGTTGTAGCCCCATGCACAATGCCAAGTGTCGGCTGGAGTGATGTAAAGCTCGCCACCATTGGTCTCTGGAGCAGCGGAGAATCCACTGGAGCAGTGGATTCTCTGGAGTGATGAATCACGTTTCACCATCTGGCAGTCTGACGGACAAATCTGGGTTTGGCAGATGCCAAGTGCCAACTGTAAAGTTTGGTGAAGAAAGAATAATGGTTTCGGGCTGTTTTTTATGGTTCGGGCTACGCTCCTTAGTGCCAGTGAAGGGAAATCTTGATGCTATGGCGTACAATGACATTCTAGATGATTCTGTTCTTCCAACTTTGTGGGAACAGTTTATGGAAGGCCCTTTCCTGTTTCACCATGACAATGCCCCCGTGCACAAAGCGAGATCCATACAGAAATGGTTTGTTTAAATCGGTGTGGAAGAACTTGACTGGCTTACACAGAGCCCTGACCTCAACTCCATTGAACACCTTTGGGATGAAATCGAATGCTGACTGCGAGCCAGGCCTAATCACCCAACATCAGTGCCAGACCTTACTAATGCTCTTGTGGCTGACTGGAAGCAAGTCCCTGCAGCAATGTTCCAACATCTAGTGGAAAGCTTTCCCAGAAGAGAGGAGGCTGTTTTAGCAGCAAAGGGGGGACCAACTCCATATTAATGCCTATGATTTTGGAATGAGATGTTCGACAAGCAGGTGTCCACATACTTTTGGTCAGGTTGTGTACATGTAGTGCCATGTCAACCATACAGGAAAGACTATGATCCAGACACATTTGCACACACAACACAGACAAACACACGTACACACGTACACACACACACACACACACACACACACACACACACACACACACACACACACACACACACACACACACACACACACACACACACACACACACACACACACACACACCACAGGTGCGTGTCTGCTAATCAATCATAAAGCATGATATTACAGTCTGCCAATAAAATGAACTGTCAATCCCTTCAATCTTTATTCCTACAATTCAAAGCCAGCCAATCAAAACCACTTCCCAATGAAAAATCCCACCAATCAGACAGACACACACCAATCAGAAATCTACCAATAGCCAAGGGCATCCCAATAAAAAGTTATCTCATTTCCCTAGATGCAGTCACCCAAACCATAACCATAAACAGAGGAGTCCCTTCGTCTGAGGAAACGACCACTTGTCTTTTATGTAGCGTCAGCCCCAGTGTATGTATTGATTATCATTCCCTTATGAGGAGTGGTTAGGGTTATTGTTATTCACAGTCACACATGACTACATTTAACTGTACCCTGTCCACATCATTGAGTTGTGAAATCAACTCATCAGAAAAAAAAGAATGGAGAGAGAGATGGAGAGAGAAATGGAGAGAGAAAGATGGAGAGAGAAAGATGGAGAGAGAGATGGAGAGAGAGATGGAGAGAGAAAGACGGAGAGAGAGAGATGGAGAGAGAAAAAGAGAGAAAGGCCTCTGAAGATTTCCCAGTGTGGAGGGTGATAATATCGCTTGTTATGAAGTTTTTCTTAGTCCTGTACAGAGACACAGAGAACACATTGAAAAAAGTCTTAGAAAATAGCTAATTTGAGTCAACAATAAATGACAGTATGTTTGTATCAACTCAGCTGTAAAGATCAGATCAGATGTCTGCTGAAAGGCTCACAGAAGCAATGTCACACAGGTCACACATGGTACCATACACACAGGTCAGACATAGAGCACCTGCCCAGAACACTGACAAAATAACACAAAAGCTGCACACTGTGTCTCTGATGCAATCAATGTAATAGACAATAAACTATGCTGCTGCCTTCAAGGTTTCCTGTCCATTTTCCCCTGCCCAGACCCCCTTGCTCCCACTCCTAACCTAGTTCTGCTATTGTAGTGGTGGAATTTAGCGTCTCCACCCATCAATAGGAACAGAGTAGCTAGCAGCAATGTCAAAAGGTAACCTGCTATTATATTCAGCTGCCCATGCACTCTCCACACTCTGACATACAAATCTATATAATTCACATCCTATTACACGCAGTACCATACATCGATAGCAAAAAACACCTTTTTCGCCTCCTTGTGAAGACAATAAATTAGAGGAATTGGTGATATTTGATTATGTTGTTACACAGTGCCAAGGGTAAATACCATTTTGCTGTCCCCTCTCTCTATCACTACAATTCTCTGATAAAGTTGTCTTCTCATCCCTCCCAACTTTTAATACTCAGCCTATTTTTTCAATCTCTTTCTCTCCATAGTGATTGATACTCTGTGGGTGCCACAGTATATCGGGTCTCTGTAATATAACAGGTCTGTAATATAACAGGTCTGTAATATAACAGTGTCTGTAATATGACAGGGTCTGTAATATAACAGGTCTGTAATATAACAGGGTCTGTAATATAACAGGGTCTGTAATATAACATGGACTGAAATATAACAGGTCTGTAATGTAACAGGGTCTGTAATATAACAGGGTCTGAAATATAACAGGTCTGTAATATAACAGGGTCTGTAATATAACAGGGTCTGAAATATAACAGGTCTGTAATATAACAGGGTCTGTAATATAACAGGGTCTGAAATATAACAGGGTCTGACATCTAACAGGTCTGTAATATAACAGGGTCTGTAATATAACAGTGTCTGTAATATAACAGGGTCTGTAATATAACAGTGTCTGTAATATAACAGTGTCTGAAATATAACAGGGTCTGTAATATAACATGGTCTGAAATATAACAGTGTCTGTAATATAACAGGGTCTGTAATATAATAGTGTCTGTAATATAACAGTGTCTGAAATATAACATGGTCTGAAGTATAACATGGTCTGTAATATAACAGGGTCTGTAACATAACAGGGTCTGTAATATAACAGTGTCTGTAATATAACAGTGTCTGAAATATAACAGGGTCTGTAATATAACAGGGTCTGTAATATAACAGGCTCTGTAATATAACAGGGTCTGAAATATAACAGGGTCTGTAATATAACAGGGTCTGTAATATAACAGGGTCTGAAATATAACAGGGTCTATAATATAACACGGTCTGTAATATATCAGGGTCTGTAATATAACAGGGTCTATAATATAACAGTGTCTGTAATATAAAAGGGTCTGTAATATAACAGTGTCTGAAATATAACACGGTCTGTAATATAACAGGGTCTGTGATATAACAGGGTCTGTGATATAACAGTGTCTGTAATATAACAGGGTCTGTGATATAACAGGGTCTGTGATATAACAGGGTCTGTGATATAACAGTGTCTGTAATATAACAGGGTCTGAAGTATAACATGGTCTGTAATATAACAGGGTCTGATATATACCAGTGTCTGTAATATAACAGGGTCTGTAACATAACAGGGTCTGTAATATAACAGTGTCTGTAATATAACAGTGTCTGAAATATAACAGGGTCTGTAATATAACAGGGTCTGTAATATAACAGGGTCTTAAATATAACAGGGTCTGTAATATAACAGGGTCTGTAAAATAACAATGTCTGTAATATAACAGGCTCTGTAATATAACAGGGTCTGAAATATAACACGGTCTGTAATATAACAGGGTCTGTAATATAACAGGGTCTGAAATATAACAGGGTCTGTAATATAACACGGTCTGTAATATAACAGGGTCTGTAATATAACAGGGTCTGTAATATAACAGTGTCTGTAATATAAAAGGGTCTGTAATATAACAGTGTCTGAAATATAACACGGTCTGTAATATAACAGGGTCTGTGATATAACAGTGTCTGTAATATAACAGGGTCTGTAATATAACAGGGTCTGTAATATAACAGGGTCTGAAATATAACACGGTCTGTAATATAACAGGGTCTGTGATATAACAGTGTCTGTAATATAACAGGGTCTGTAATATAACACGGTCTGTAATATAACAGGGTCTGTAATATAACAGTGTCTGTAATATAACAGGGTCTGTAATATAACAGGGTCTGTAATATAACAGGGTCTGAAATATAACACGGTCTGTAATATAACAGGGTCTGTGATATAACAGTGTCTGTAATATAACAGGGTCTGTAATATAACACGGTCTGTAATATAACAGGGTCTGTAATATAACAGTGTCTGTAATATAACAGTGTCTGTAATATGACAGGGTCTGTAATATGACAGGGTCTGTAATACAACAGTGTCTGTAATATAACAGTGTCTGTAATATAACATGGTCTGTAATAAAACAGTGTATGTAATATAACATGGTCTGTAATATAACAGGGTCTGTAATATAACAGGGTCTGTAATATAACAGGGTCTGTAATATAACAGGGTCTGAAATATAACAGGGTATGTAATATAACAGGGTCTGTAATATAACAGGGTTTGAAATATAACAGGGTCTGAAATATAACAGGGTCTGTAATATAAAAGGGTCTGTAATATAACAGGGTCTGTAATATAACAGGGTCTGTGATATAACAGTGTCTGTAATATAACAGGGTCTGTAATATAACACGGTCTGTAATATAACAGGGTCTGTAATATAACAGTGTCTGTAATATGACAGGGTCTGTAATATGACAGGGTCTGTAATATAACAGTGTCTGTAATATAACAGTGTCTGTAATATAACAGGGTCTGATATATACCAGTGTCTGTAATATAACAGGGTCTGTAACATAACAGGGTCTGTAATATAACAGTGTCTGTAATATAACAGTGTCTGAAATATAACAGGGTCTGTAATATAACAGGGTCTGTAATATAACAGGGTCTGTAATATAACAGGGTCTGTAAAATAACAATGTCTGTAATATAACAGGCTCTGTAATATAACAGGGTCTGAAATATAACAGGGTCTGTAATATAACAGGGTCTGTAATATAACAGGGTCTGAAATATAACAGGGTCTGTAATATAACACGGTCTGTAATATAACAGGGTCTGTAATATAACAGGGTCTATAATATAACAGTGTCTGTAATATAAAAGGGTCTGTAATATAACAGTGTCTGAAATATAACACGGTCTGTAATATAACAGGGTCTGTGATATAACAGGGTCTGTGATATAACAGTGTCTGTAATATAACAGGGTCTGTGATATAACAGGGTCTGTGATATAACAGGGTCTGTGATATAACAGTGTCTGTAATATAACAGGGTCTGAAGTATAACATGGTCTGTAATATAACAGGGTCTGATATATACCAGTGTCTGTAATATAACAGGGTCTGTAACATAACAGGGTCTGTAATATAACAGTGTCTGTAATATAACAGTGTCTGAAATATAACAGGGTCTGTAATATAACAGGGTCTGTAATATAACAGGGTCTGTAATATAACAGGGTCTGTAAAATAACAATGTCTGTAATATAACAGGCTCTGTAATATAACAGGGTCTGAAATATAACAGGGTCTGTAATATAACAGGGTCTGTAATATAACAGGGTCTGAAATATAACAGGGTCTGTAATATAACACGGTCTGTAATATAACAGGGTCTGTAATATAACAGGGTCTATAATATAACAGTGTCTGTAATATAAAAGGGTCTGTAATATAACAGTGTCTGAAATATAACACGGTCTGTAATATAACAGGGTCTGTGATATAACAGGGTCTGTGATATAACAGTGTCTGTAATATAACAGGGTCTGTAATTTAACAGGGTCTGTGATATAACAGGGTCTGTGATATAACAGTGTCTGTGATATAACAGGGTCTGTGATATAACAGTGTCTGTAATATAACAGGGTCTGTAATATAACAGTGTCTGTAATATAACAGGGTCTGTAATATAACAGGGTCTGTAATATAACAGGGTCTGTAATATAACAGGGTCTGAAATATAACACGGTCTGTAATATAACAGGGTCTGTGATATAACAGTGTCTGTAATATAACAGGGTCTGTAATATAACACGGTCTGTAATATAACAGGGTCTGTAATATAACAGTGTCTGTAATATAACAGGGTCTGTAATATGACAGGGTCTGTAATATAACAGTGTCTGTAATATAACAGTGTCTGTAATATAACATGGTCTGTAATAAAACAGTGTATGTAATATAACATGGTCTGTAATATAACAGGGTCTGTAATATAACAGGGTCTGTAATATAACAGGGTCTGTAATATAACAGGGTCTGAAATATAACAGGGTCTGTAATATAACAGGGTCTGTAATATAACAGGGTTTGAAATATAACAGGGTCTGAAATATAACAGGGTCTGTAATATAAAAGTGTCTGTAATATAACAGGGTCTGTAATATAACAGGGTCTGTGATATAACAGTGTCTGTAATATAACAGGGTCTGTAATATAACACGGTCTGTAATATAACAGGGTCTGTAATATAACAGTGTCTGTAATATAACAGGGTCTGTAATATGACAGGGTCTGTAATATAACAGTGTCTGTAATATAACATGGTCTGTAATAAAACAGTGTATGTAATATAACACGGTCTGTAATATAACAGGGTCTGTAATATAACAGGGTCTGAAATATAACAGGGTCTGTAATATAACAGGGTCTGTAATATAACAGGGTCTGAAATATAACAGGGTCTGTAATATAAAAGGGTCTGTAATATAACAGGGTCTGTAATATAACAGGTTCTGAAATATAACAGGGTCTGTAATATAACAGGGTCTGTAATATAACAGGGTCTGAAATATAACAGGGTCTGTAATATAACAGTGTCTGTAATATAACAGGGTCTGTAATATAACAGGGTCTGTAATATTACAGTGTCTGTAATATAACAGGGTCTGTAATATAACAGCTTCTGTAATATAACAGGGTCTGTAATATAACATGGTCTGTAATATAACAGTGTCTGTTAAATAACAGTGTCTGAAATATAACAGTGTCTGTAATATAACAGGGTCTGAAATATAACAGGGTCTGTAATTTAACAGGGTCTGTAATTTAACAGGGTCTGTAATATAACAGGGTCTGTAATATAACACGATCTGTAATATAACAGTGTCGGTAATATAACAGTGTCCGTAATATAACAGGGTCCGTAATATAACAGGGTCCGTAATATAACAGTGTCCGAAATATAACAGGTTCAGTAATATAACAGGGTCTGTAATATAACAGGGTCTGAAATATAACAGGGTCTGTAATTTAACAGGGTCTGTAATATAACAGGGTCTGTAATATAACACGATCTGTAATATAACAGTGTCTGTAATATAACAGGGTCTGTAATATAACAGGGTCTGTAATATAACAGGGTCTGTAATATAACATGGTCTGTAATATAACAGTGTCTGTAATATAACATGGTCTGAAATATAATAGTGTCTGTAATATAACAGGGTCTGTAATATAACAGTGTCTGAAATATAACAGGGTCTGTAATATAACAGGGTCTGTAATATAACAGGGTCTGAAATATAACAGTGTCTGTAATATAACAGGGTCTGTAATATAACAGTGTCTGAAATATAACAGGGTCTGTAATATAACAGGGCCTGTAATATAACAGGGTCTGAAATATAACAGGGTCTGAAATATAACAGGGTCTGTAATATAACAGTGTCAGTAATATAACAGTGTCTGTAATATAACAGTGTATGTAATATAACAGGGTCTGTAATATAACAGGGTCTGAAATATAACATGGTCTGTAATATAACAGTGTCTGAAATATAACAGGGTCTGTAATATAACAGTGTCTGAAATATAACATGGTCTGTAATATAACAGTGTCTGTAATATAACAGGGTCTGTAATATAACAGGGTCTGTAATATAACAGGGTCTTAAATATAACAGTGTCTGAAATATAACAGGGTCTGTAATATAACAGGGTTTGTAATATAACAGGGTCTGTAATATAACAGGGTCTTAAATATAACAGTGTCTGAAATATAACAGGGTCTGTAATATAACAGGTTCTGTAAAACAACAGTGTCTGTAATATAACAGGGTCTGTAATATAACAGGGTCTGTAATATAACAGGGTCTGTAATATAACAGGGTCTGTGATATAACAGGGTCTGTGATATAACAGTGTCTGTAATATAACAGGGTTTGTAATATAACAGGGTCTGTGATATAACAGGGTCTGTGATATAACAGGGTCTGTAATATAACAGGGTCTGTGATATAACAGTATCTGTAATATAACAGGGTCTGTAATATAACACGGTCTGTAATATAACAGGGTCTGTAATATAACAGGGTCTGTGATATAACAGGGTCTGTGATGTAACAGTGTCTGTAATATAACAGGGTCTGTAATATAACACGGTCTGTGATATAACAGGGTCTGAGATATAACACGGTCTGTGATATAACAGGGTCTGTGATATAACAGTGTCTGTAATATAACAGGGTCTGTAATATAACACGGTCTGTAATATAACAGGGTCTGTAATATAACAGTGTCTGTAATATAACAGGGTCTGTAATATGACAGGGTCTGTAATATAACAGTGTCTGTAATATAACAGTGTCTGTAATATAACATGGTCTGTAATAAAACAGTGTATGTAATATAACAGGGTCTGTAATATAACAGGGTCTGTAATATAACAGTGTCTGAAATATAACAGTGTGTGTAATATAACACGGTCTGTAATATAACAGTGTCTGAAATATAACAGTGTCTGTAATATAACAGTGTCTGTAATATAACAGGGTCTGTAATATAACAGGGTCTGTAATATAACAGGGTCCGTAATATAACAGGGTCCGTAATATAACAGTGTCCGAAATATAACAGGGTCCGTAATATAACAGGGTCTGAAATATAACAGGGTCCGTAATATAACAGGGTCTGTAATATTGCAGCGCTCCGTTTGAGGGATGGAGAAAGGTGGATGACCGAAGCATGGCCTTTAGCCCAATCTGGGTGTCTCTACTCATCTATAACTCTTTCCCTTTGTCTTTCATCCTCCCCCTCTCACTGCCTAGCTCTTCCTAGTTTTTCCTAACTCTCTATAACTCTCCCTAGTTCTCCCGAACTCTCCCTAGGTCTCCCTTGATCTCCCTAGTTCTCCATAACTCTCCCTAGTTCTCCATAACTCTCCCTAACTCTCCCTAGTTCTCCCTAACTCTCCATAGTCCTCCCTAATTCTCCCTAGCTCTCCCTTACTCTCCCTAGTCCTCCCTAACTCTCCATAGTCCTCCCTAATTCTCCCTAGTTCTCCCGAACTCTCCCTAGGTCTCCCTTGATCTCCCTAGTTCTCCATAACTCTCCCTAGTTCTCCATAACTCTCCCTAACTCTCCCTAGTTCTCCCTAACTCTCCATAGTCCTCCCTAATTCTCCCTAGCTCTCCCTTACTCTCCCTAGTCCTCCCTAACTCTCCATAGTCCTCCCTAATTCTCCCTAGCTCTCCCTAGCTCTCCCTAGCTCTCCCTAACTGAAAGACAAAACAGTACAGATAAAATAAAACAGGAAAAAGCAGTGTGCAGGTGACGTTGGAAGCCAAAAAAGGGCTTAAATGAAAAACACACCACAAATATTAGTTACAAAAAAAGTTTGTTCAATCAGTTAAACAAAGCATATTAATGATGATATACTCAGCACACTAGAAAACCCAGTGAGTGAGTGAGAGTGTGAGAGAGTGAGAGACTGTGCGTGTTACATGTTTCCTCGCCCAGATTGGAGATGCCACTAAATAATGCAGCATCTCTGCACTCTGGTCCAGAAATTTTTAGATTAAATATTGAAATGTTGAAATTGCAGCATAGAGCGGCAAAATAGAGCCATAAACACAGCTGAAAGAAGGGAGGGTGACTTTCAGAGAGTGTGTGACCTCTTTAATCCCATCCACTGTCACCAAGAGTAGCTACAGGTCACACAGAGAGTTATCAGGGCAGAGAGAAACCCAACAACAAACTAACATCGCCCCCCAAAACAAAACAATGGCTTATTTATCCTTCTATGTTTCAATGGCAATGGAGAGAATGACATTCTGTATTGTCAAACTGAAAAAAAGCGGGCATGTAAGTTTTAGTCTACTGTAAAGTCAGAGATAGAAGTTGGTTGGACGTTCAATAGGAAAAGCTTGCATGCCTCTTAGGCACACTACACAGTAGACACACATTACTCTGATAACAGAGTAAAGTAACTATTGATGCAGTCTATGAAAGATGAAACTGCATGATACTATGAATAAATAAGTAATGTTATTTAATTAATGATGTATGCATAATATGGTATTCATCCCATTTCAGCACTCTTTCCAATATGGAAGATGCCAAAACAAACTGTGCCAAAAGTGCATGGGCCTTTATATCTTACCTCTCCTTCCCTCATCAAACTATTTTATTATCTCTCCCCATCCCTCTCTGCCATCTCCTACCATCTCCCCCTCTTTCAAATTGGCACCTCAGATCTGGCACCCCTGGCAAGTGAACCTGGCAGAAACAGCTGTGGTGTCTGCCTAGTACTGTTTCTCTCTCTCTCTCTCTCTCTCACTCACTCTCTCTCTCTCTCTCTCTCTCTCTCTCTCACTCACTCACTCACTCACTCACTCACTCACTCACTCACTCACTCACTCACTCACTCACTCACTCACTCACTCAATTCAAGGGGCTTTCTTGGCATGGGAAACGTGTTTACATTACCAAACCAAGTGAACAGGACAAACAAAAGTGAAATAAACAATTAAAAGTGAACAGTAAATATTACACTCACACAAGTTCCAACAGAATAAAGACATTTCAAATGTCGTATTATGTCTATATACAGTGTTGTAAAGATGTGCAAATAGTTAAAGTACAAAAGGGAAAATAAATAAACATCATTATGGTTGTATTTACAATGGTGTTTGTTCTTCACTGGTTGCCCTTTGCTTGTGGCAACAGGTCACAAATCTTGCTGCTGTGATGGCACACTGTAGTATTTCACTCAGTAGATATGTTTTTTTTTTCTAATTCTTTGTGGATCTGTGTAATTTGAGGGAAATATGTGTCTCTAACATGGTCATACATTTGGCAGGAGGTTAGGAAGTGCAACTCAGTTTCCAGCTCATTTATTTTGGCAGTGTGCACATGGCCTGTCTTCTCTTGAGAGCCAGGTCTGCCTACGGCAGCCTTTCTCAATAGCAAGGCTATGCTCACTGAGTCTGTACATAGTCAAAGCTTTCCTTAAGTTTGGGTCAGTCACAGTGGTCAGGTATTCTGCTACTGTGTACTCTCTGTTTAGGGACAAATAGCATTCTAGTTTGCTCAGTTTTTTTGTTAATTCTTTTCAATGTCTCAAGTAAGTATATTTTTGGTTTCTCATGATTTGGTTAGGTCTGTCTCTCTCTCTCTCTCTCTCTATCGCTCTCTCACACTCATTCATTCATCTCCTTCTTATATGAACAACAAGCTAAAACAACAGCGGCAAGAGGGTTTGTGGAGCTCACATTTGTCAGGCTACACAGTGTCTGGGTCTAGAGCAATGGATGAATAATTGGAATTGGAAATTGATTTTGGAGAGAGAGGAAGGAATTATCATGGAGTTTGAAGGGAGAGAGGGGGTAATGGATATTGGATAATAGACTTGTGATACACAAACCCACAAACAGAAAGAAACCACATGCGGGAGGTTAGGAGGTTTATGAGTCTGTGTGGATATGTGTGTTGGTGCATATGCATGTCCCTGTGTGTGTGTGTGTGTGTGTGTGTGTGTGTGTGTGTGTGTGTGTGTGTGTGTGTGTGTGTGTGTGTGTGTGTCCTTGCGTGTCCCTGCGTGTGTGTTTGCTCGAGTTTGTGCGTGTGTGTGTGAGTGCATGAGTGTGTGTGCATGTGTGCATATGTGTGATTGTTATTGCTCTAGGACAGATATTCCAGGAGAGCTGATTAGTCGTTATCTAGTGATGATGAAAATGGTAATTATCATAGATAATGTAGATTTAATCTCTGTTCACAATAACCACTGATTACACCGACACTTATCTCACATGAGCTCAGCCTGTCCTCCCAGTTGGTGAAACAGGGGAATGGGGTCCTGTGTGGCATCTCAGTGGGTGAAACAGGGGAATGGGGTCCTGTGTGGCATCTCAGTGGGTGAAACAGGGGAATGGGGTCCTGTGTGGCATCTCAGTGGGTGAAACAGGGGAATGGGGTCCTGTATGGCATCTCAGTGGGTGAAACAGGGGAATGGGGTCCTGTATGGCATCTCAGTGGGTGAAACAGGGGAATGGGGTACTGTATGGCATCTCAGTGGGTGAAACAGGGGAATGGGGTACTGTGTGTCCTCTCAGTGGGTGAAACAGGGGAATGGGGTCCTGTATGGCATCTCAGTGGGTGAAACAGGGGAATGGGGTCCTGTGTGGCCTCTCAGTGGGTGAAACCCAGGAATGGGGTCCTGTCTCAGTGGGTAAAACAGGGGAATGGGGTCCTGTGTGGCTTCTCAGCGGGTGAAATAGGGGAATGGGGTCCTGTGTGGCCTCTCAGTGGATGAAACAGGGGAATGGGGCCCTGTATGGCATCTCAGTGGGTGAAACAGGGGAATGGGGTACTGTGTGTCCTCTCAGTGGGTGAAACAGGGGAATGGGGTCCTGTATGGCATCTCAGTGGGTGAAACAGGGGAATGGGGTCCTGTATGGCATCTCAGTGGGTGAAACAGGGGAATGGGGTCCTGTGTGGCCTCTCAGTGGGTGAAACCCAGGAATGGGGTCCTGTCTCAGTGGGTAAAACAGGGGAATGGGGTCCTGTGTGGCCTCTCAGTGGGTGAAATAGGGGAATGGGGTCCTGTGTGGCCTCTCAGTGGATGAAACAGGGGAATGGGGTCCTGTATGGCATCTCAGTGGGTGAAACAGGGGAATGGGGTACTGTGTGTCTTCTCAGTGGGTGAAACAGGGGAATGGGGTCCTGTATGGCATCTCAGTGGGTGAAACAGGGGAATGGGGTCGTGTATGGCATCTCAGTGGGTGAAACAGGGGAACGGGTTCCTTTCTCAGTGGGTGAAACAGGCGAATGGGGTACTGTGTGTCCTCTCAGTGGATGAAACAGGGGAATGGGGTCCTGTATGGCATCTCAGTGGGTGAAACAGGGGAATGGGGTACTGTGTGTCTTCTCAGTGGGTGAAACAGGGCAATGGGGTCCTGTATGGCATCTCAGTGGGTGAAACAGGGGAATGGGGTCGTGTATGGCATCTCAGTGGGTGAAACAGGGGAACGGGTTCCTTTCTCAGTGGGTGAAACAGGCGAATGGGGTCCTGTGTGGCCTCTCAGTGGGTGAAACAGGGGAATGGGGTCCTGTGTGGCCTCTCAGTGGGTGAAACAGGGGAATGGGGTCCTGTGTGGCCTCTCAGTGGGTGAAACAGGGGTATGGGGTCCTGTCTCAGTGGGTGAAACAGGGGAATGGGGTCCTGTGTGGCATCTCAGTTAGTGAAACAGGGGAATGGGGTCCTGTCTCAGTGGGTGAAACAGGGGAATGGGGTCCTGTCTCAGTGGGTGAAACAGGGGAATGGGGTCCTGTCTCAGTGGGTGAAACAGGGGAATGGGGTCCTGTCTCAGTGGGTGAAAGAGGGGAATGGGGTCCTGTGTGGCTTCTCAGTGGGTGAAACAGGGGAATGGGGTCCTGTGTGGCATCTCAGTGGGTGAAACAGGGGAATGGGGTACTGTGTGTGTCTGTCTGCAAGAACGGGAGAGTACCATGAGAGTTACAGCAATGATGCACGTGTGGTTGACTATATAATACTGTTACGGTGTTGATGTACATGTGGTTGACTATATGATGCTGTTACGGTGTTGATGTACATGTGGTTGACTATATGATGCTGTTACGGTGTTGATGTACATGTGGTTGACTATATGATGCTGTTACGGTGTTGATGTACATGTGGTCGACTATATGATGCTGTTACGGTGTTGATGTACATGTGGTTGACTATATGATGCTGTTACGGTGTTGATGTACATGTGGTTGACTATATGATGCTGTTACGGTGTTGATGTACATGTGGTCGACTATATGATGCTGTTACGGTGTTGATGTACATGTGGTTGACTATATGATGCTGTTACGGTGTTGCTGTACATGTGGTTGACTATATGATGCTGTTACGGTGTTGATGTACATGTGGTTGACTATATGATGCTGTTACGGTGTTGATGTACATGTGGTTGACTATATGATGCTGTTACGGTGTTGATGTACATGTGGTTGACTATATGATGCTGTTACGGTGTTGATGTACATGTGGTCGACTATATGATGCTGTTACGGTGTTGATGTACATGTGGTCGACTATATGATGCTGTTACGGTGTTGATGTACATGTGGTCGACTATATGATGCTGTTACGGTGTTGATGTACATGTGGTCGACTATATGATGCTGTTACGGTGTTGATGTACATGTGGTCGACTATATGATGCTGTTACGGTGTTGATGTACATGTGGTCGACTATATGATGCTGTTACGGTGTTGATGTACATGTGGTTGACTATATGATGCTGTTACGGTGTTGATGTACATGTGGTTGACTATATGATGCTGTTACGGTGTTGATGTACATGTGGTTGACTATATGATGCTGTTACGGTGTTGATGTACATGTGGTTGACTATATGATGCTGTTACGGTGTTGATGTACATGTGGTTGACTATATGATGCTGTTACGGTGTTGATGTACATGTGGTTGACTATATGATGCTGTTACGGTGTTGATGTACATGTGGTTGACTATATGATGCTGTTACGGTGTTGATGTACATGTGGTTGACTATATGATGCTGTTACGGTGTTGATGTACATGTGGTTGACTATATGATGCTGTTACGGTGTTGATGTACATGTGGTTGACTATATGATGCTGTTACGGTGTTGATGTACATGTGGTTGACTATATGATGCTGTTACGGTGTTGATGTACATGTGGTTGACTATATGATGCTGTTACGGTGTTGATGTACATGTGGTTGACTATATGATGCTGTTACGGTGTTGATGTACATGTGGTTGACTATATGATGCTGTTACGGTGTTGATGTACATGTGGTTGACTATATGATGCTGTTACGGTGTTGATGTACATGTGGTTGACTATATGATGCTGTTACGGTGTTGATGTACATGTGGTTGACTATATGATGCTGTTACGGTGTTGATGTACATGTGGTTGACTATATGATGCTGTTACGGTGTTGATGTACATGTGGTTGACTATATGATGCTGTTACGGTGTTGATGTACATGTGGTTGACTATATGATGCTGTTACGGTGTTGATGTACATGTGGTTGACTATATGATGCTGTTACGGTGTTGATGTACATGTGGTTGACTATATGATGCTGTTACGGTGTTGATGTACATGTGGTTGACTATATGATGCTGTTACGGTGTTGATGTACATGTGGTTGACTATATGATGCTGTTACAGTGTTGATTCTAAAGGCTGCTAAAGTTTGTAATTTCCACTTTAAAATGTCAGATTTGGTTAGCCCTGATGAAAACCCCTACAAACTGTTCCCTTTTCTTTTTATGTCAGATGGTCCAGCAACATCCTCAGACAATTTCTTTCAGTTTTAGTCTAATTCTCATTTCTGGAAAAGGTTCAAATCAAGGTCATGTGACATGATAGCCCGAAACACAGGGCCCTAATTATAGTCCACATAATAATTCACACGTCCTTTTGCTGCATGATTATTTTCCTGCTGTGAGAAACTGGTCAAATTAAGATAGCTGATCTGAACATCTGCGTGGGGGTTTGATAAATGCAGGCCACAGAGTGCCACAGTGTAGACATGACACCTGACCTTTATAGCTCTTTTGTTTCTGATTATGTCATTCTACTGTTTCCATGGCAATATCTCAATCCATGTAATATATGTATGCCCACGTTCATACCACCCAGAGAGAGGCACTGCTATGGCAAACCACTATTACCCCTGGCACCATTGGTTGACACGACACACTGTCCCTGCCAAAGCGTGTGTGTGCGTGCGTGTGTGTAAGAGTGAGAAAGTGAGCGAGTGAGAAAGAGAGAGAGAGAGACAGAGAGAAAGAAAGAGTCAAAAGTTTGGACACACCTACTCATTCAAGGGTTTTTCTTTATTTTTACTATTTTCTACATTGTAGAATAATAGGGAAATGATTAAAACTATGAAATAACACATATGGAATCATGTAGTACCAAAAAATGGTAACAAATTAAAATGTATTTTATATTTGAGATTCTTCAAAGTAGCCACCCTTTGCCTTGATGACAGCTTTGCACACTCTTGGGATTCCCTCAACCAGCTTCCCATGGAATGCTTTTCCTACAGTCTTGAAGGAGTTATGTTGAGCACTTGTTGGCTGCTTTTCCTTCCCTCAGCGGTCCAACTGATCCCAAACCATCTCAATTGGGTTGAGGTCAGGTGATTGTGGAGGTCAAGTCATCTCATACAGAACTTTATCACTCTCCTTCTTGGTCAAATAGCCTTTCACAGCCTGGAGGTGTGTTGGGTCATTGTCCTGTTGAAAAACAAATGATAGTCCAACTATGCGCAAACCAGATGGGATGGCGTATCCCTGCAGAATGCTGTGGTAGCCATGCTGGTTAGATGTGCCTTGAATTCTAAATAAATCATTGACAGTGTCACCAGCAAAGCACCCCCACACCTACTCCTCCATATTTCATGGTGGGAACCACACATGCAGAGATCATCTGATCCCCTACTCTGCGTCTCATAAAGACGGCGGTTGAAACCAAACATCTCAAATTTGGACTCATCAGACCAAAGGACAGATTTCCAACGGTCTATTGTTCATTGCTCGTGTTTCTTGGACCAAGCAAGTCTCTTCTTCTTTTTGGTGTCTTTTAGTAGTGGTTTCTTTGCAACAATTCGACCATGAAGGTCTGATTTATTGTCACATCCTGACCAGTAAAAGGGGTTATTTGTTATTGTAGTTTGGTCAGGGCGTGGCAGGGGGTGTTTGTTTTTTGTGTTTCGGGGTTTTTGGTTTATGTTGTAGGTTATCTATTTCTATGTGTTTATCTAGCTTTTCTATTTCTATGTTAGTTTTGTCAATGACCTCCAATTAGAGGCAGCTGGTTGTTGTTGTCTCTAATTGGAGGCCATATTTAGTTGTGTTTGTTTTCACTTGTGTTTGTTGATGGTTGTTCCTGGTATAGTCTGTGCACCTTTCTGGACTGTTTTCGTCGTTTGTTTTGTTTAGGTGTTTTTCTTTAATAAAGTAAAGAAGATGATCAATATACCCGCTGCATTTTGGTCCACTCCTTACGACGCCCGTGACATTCATGCAGTCTCCTCTGAACAGTTGATTTTGAGATGTGTCTGTTACTTGAACTCTGTGAAGCATTTATTTGGCTGCAATTTATGAGGCTGGTAACTGTAACGAACTTATCCTCTGCAGCACAGGTAACTCTAGGTCTTCCTTTCCTGTGGCGGTCTTAATGAGAGCCAGCTTCATCATAGCGCTTGATGATTTTTGCGACCCCACTTGAAGAAACTTTAAAAGTTCTTGAAATTTTCCACACTGACTGACCTTCATGTCTTAAAGTAACGATGTACTGTAATTTCTCTTTGCTTATTTGAGCTTTTCTTGCCATAATATGGACTTGGTCTTTTACCAAATAGGGCTATCTTCTATATACCACCCCTACCATGTCACAACACAACTGATTGGCTCAAATGCATTAAGAAGGAAAGAAATTCCACAAATGAACTTTTAACAAGGCACACCTGTTAATTGAAATGCATTCCAGGTGTCTACTGTACATCATGAAGCTGGTTGAGAGAATGCCAAGAGTGTGGAAAGCTGTCATCAAGGCAAAGGGTGGCTACCTTGAAGAATCTCAAATATCAAATACATTTTGATTTGTTTAACACTTTTCTGGTTACTACATGATTCCATATGTGTTATTTCATAGTTTTGATGTCTTCACTATTATTCTAAAATGTAGAAAATAGTATAAATAAGGAAAAGCCCTTGGGTGAGTAGCTGTGTCCAAACTTTTGACTGGTACTGCAGGTTGTGAACATTCTGGCCTTTCTATGCCATCAAAAGGAACATCAAATTTCATATTCCAATTAGGAACTGGCTACAAATACTCTAATCATTTATGGAATCCATTGCCCTCCATGGTTGTGATTTCTGGGGTCCACTCACCAAACAAGAATTCACAAAATGGGACAACACCCAATTGAGTGTGTGATGTGAGGTTGACCATTTGTCTGTTATTACAGGATAATGTCTGACATAAAGCTCAAACACCCTTTTGGGATAAACCTCGACCTCTAGCAATCTGCTGTCTGTCTGCAGCTAGTTCTTAATGCACTGGTGAGCACATAAACTGGTTGGTCTTTAGACAATGTGTGGTACACAGTCTGTGTGTGTGTGTGTGTGTGTGTGTGTGTCTGTGTTTCGTTGTGTGTGTGTGTGTGTGTGTGTGTGTGTGTGTGTGTGTGTGTGTGTGTGTGTGTGTGTGTGTGTGTGTGTGTGTGTGTGTGTGTGTGTGTGTGTGTGTGTGTGTGCGTGCATGTGTGTACTCATTATCTTGTTGTTTCTGTCTGTACAGCCACTGAGACTGGTTTCTCCACTGGTCTCTCTGCTGGTCTATATGTGTGGGGTGAATGGCTCTGTGATTCCTGATGCAGCAGGACTAGATCTTAAAGAAGCCACTCTGTGATCATCTATCACTGCCTGCCGAGCCGATTCTCACAAGCTCTGGTGGTTTTTCTACTCTTTAAGAGCTTCCCTTCTCTGCTCAGACAAAGTACCGCTGACAGTGTGTAGACACACACACACAGACACAAACACACACACACACAACCTCATATGAGCCTGCTTCTTGTTCCCCGAAGAATGGGTATAAAGCAGAAGTACACCAAGTAAAAACCACACACACACACATACTACAAAACATACCTCACTCCGTCTAATATATCCCGAGTGTACAGCCAGGTATTGCAGAAACACCATGAGACAAGCACCATAGTGTAAAACACAGTAATCCCAGGGAGACACATCCAGCCTTTACCTGAATAAATCTCCCCATTCCTCCTGTACATAAACAATTACAAAATAATAACATGGACTACTGTCTGGAAATGTGCTCAACAGCTCTCAGCTTATCTGTCAGACTGCCTTTAAAATGCACTGCTTTGCAATTCAAACAGGGGAGGGCTGTGGAGAAATAGAAGAGAGAGGGGTGGGACGGAGGCGATCGGGAGATCCAGGCTGTAGGGTTCACTTAGGCTGTGTTCACACACACAGACACACACGGAAACATGCACACACACACGGAAATGTGCACACATGTACACACACACACACGGACACACACACAGAAACACACACACCTTATTGGGACCTATATTAGAGCCTTGGGGTTTTCACACACAGGCAATCGGCCTCCTCTTGTCAGAGCAATATTGAACGGATGATGAGATGCTAGATAAATGTGTTCTCCAGGGCCTTTTAGTCTCCTCTGAGTTGGGTATCAATGGAGATAATTGTGGGCTATAGGGTTTGTGTGCCTGGGGAAAATGCATGGAGAGGTATTAGAGCATCTATTCTCAGAGCGATTAACATGGGGAATTATTGATGCGGACGTTTATATCAGCAATATAAATTGATGATGAGGTAACTATATTAGCTTGCTATGAAATGGAAACCATATTTGATGACTGCCAAAATAGATCAAAGAGAATCGAGTCAGTTATTAATTATGTTTTATTGTAGTCCTAACTATTCAATGTCGAAGACCCAATAATAATCACACACAAAAAAACTACATGACCAAAAGTATGTGGACACCTGCTCGTCAAATATCTCATTCCAAAATGATGGGCATGAAGCGTGATTAATCACTCCATGAAGCACCCAATGAATAGTTATTGTGCTGACATTGCTTTCAGAGGCAGTTTGGAACTCGGCAGTGAGTGTTGCAACTGAGGACAGCCGATTTTTACACGCTACGCGCTTTAGCGATCGGCGGTCCCGTTCTGTGAGCTTGTGTGGCCTACCACTTCACGGCTGAGCCGTTGTTGCTTCTAGACGTTTCCACTTCACAATACATCACGTACAGCTGACCGGGGCAGCTCTAGCAGGGCAAAACTTTGACTAACTGACTTGTTGGAAAGGTAGCATCCTATGATGATGCCACGTTGAAAGTCACTGAGCTCTTCAGTAAGGGCATTTTACTGCCAATGTTATGTCTATTGAGATTGCATGTCTGTGTGCTCGATTTTATAAACCTGTCAGCAACGGGTGTGGCTGAAATTGCCGAATCCACTAATTTGAAAGGGTGTCCACATACTTTTGTAAATACTGCATAGTGTACATAAATATACTACTCAATAATGCAGAGAGTCCCAGGCAAGGCCATCAACATGGCCACTAGCCCTGTCTTACTACAATTCCCATGAGGGCGTTGGGTCAGGCCATCAATATGGCCACTAGCCCTGTCATACTACAATTCCCATGAGGCCGTTGGGTCAGGCCATCAACATGGCCACTAGCCCTGTCTTACTACAATTCCCATGCGGGCGTTGGGTCAGGCCATCAATATGGCCACTAGCCCTGTCATACTACAATTCCCATGAGGGCGTTGGGTCAGGCCATCAACATGGCCACTAGCTCTGTCATACTACAATTCCCATGAGGCCGTTGGGTCAGGCCATCAACATGGCCACTAGCCCTGTCATACTACAATTCCTATGAGGCCGTTGGGTCAGGTCATCATCATGGCCACTAGCCCTGTCTTACTACAATTCCCATGAGGGCGTTGGGTCAGGCCATCAATATGGCCACTAGCCCTGTCATACTACAATTCCCATGAGGCCGTTGGGTCAGGCCATCAACATGGCCACTAGCCCTGTCATACTACAATTCCCATGAGGCCGTTGGGTCAGGCCATCAACATGGCCACTAGCTCTGTCATACTACAATTCCCATGAGGCCGTTGGGTCAGGCCATCAACATGGCCACTAGCCCTGTCATACTACAATTCCCATGAGGGCGTTGGGTCAGGCCATCAACATGGCCACTAGCCCTGTCATACTACAATTCCCATGAGGGCGTTGGGTCAGGCCATCAACATGGCCACTAGCCCTGTCATACTACAATTCCCATGAGGCCGTTGGGTCAGGCCATCAACATGGCCACTAGCCCTGTCATACTACAATTCCCATGAGGCCGTTGGGTCAGGCCATCAACATGGCCACTAGCCCTGTCATACTACAATTCCCATGAGGCCGTTGGGTCAGGCCATCAACATGGCCACTAGCCCTGTCATACTACAATTCCCATGAGGGCGTTGGGTCAGGCCATCAACAAGGCCACTAGCCCTGTCATACTACAATTCCCATGAGGCCGTTGGGTCAGGCCATCAACATGGCCACTAGCCCTGTCATACTACAATTCCCATGAGGCCGTTGGGTCAGGCCATCAACATGGCCACTAGCTCTGTCATACTACAATTCCCATGAGGCCGTTGGGTCAGGCCATCAACAAGGCCACTAGCCCTGTCTTACTACAATTCCCATGAGGGCGTTGGGTCAGGCCATCAACATGGCCACTAGCCCTGTCTTACTACAATTCCCATGCGGGCGTTGGGTCAGGCCATCAATATGGCCACTAGCCCTGTCATACTACAATTCCCATGAGGGCGTTGGGTCAGGCCATCAACATGGCCACTAGCTCTGTCATACTACAATTCCCATGAGGCCGTTGGGTCAGGCCATCAACATGGCCACTAGCCCTGTCATACTACAATTCCTATGAGGCCGTTGGGTCAGGTCATCATCATGGCCACTAGCCCTGTCTTACTACAATTCCCATGAGGGCGTTGGGTCAGGCCATCAATATGGCCACTAGCCCTGTCATACTACAATTCCCATGAGGCCGTTGGGTCAGGCCATCAACATGGCCACTAGCCCTGTCATACTACAATTCCCATGAGGCCGTTGGGTCAGGCCATCAACATGGCCACTAGCTCTGTCATACTACAATTCCCATGAGGCCGTTGGGTCAGGCCATCAACATGGCCACTAGCCCTGTCATACTACAATTCCCATGAGGGCGTTGGGTCAGGCCATCAACATGGCCACTAGCCCTGTCATACTACAATTCCCATGAGGGCGTTGGGTCAGGCCATCAACATGGCCACTAGCCCTGTCATACTACAATTCCCATGAGGCCGTTGGGTCAGGCCATCAACATGGCCACTAGCCCTGTCATACTACAATTCCCATGAGGCCGTTGGGTCAGGCCATCAACATGGCCACTAGCCCTGTCATACTACAATTCCCATGAGGCCGTTGGGTCAGGCCATCAACATGGCCACTAGCCCTGTCATACTACAATTCCCATGAGGGCGTTGGGTCAGGCCATCAACATGGCCACTAGCCCTGTCATACTACAATTCCCATGAGGCCGTTGGGTCAGGCCATCAACATGGCCACTAGCCCTGTCATACTACAATTCCCATGAGGCCGTTGGGTCAGGCCATCAACATGGCCACTAGCTCTGTCATACTACAATTCCCATGAGGCCGTTGGGTCAGGCCATCAACAAGGCCACTAGCCCTGTCTTACTACAATTCCCATGAGGCCGTTGGGTCAGGCCATCAACAAGGCCACTAGCCCTGTCATACTACAATTCCCATGAGGCCGTTGGGTCAGGCCATCAACATGGCCACTAGCCCTGTCATACTACAATTCCCATGAGGCCGTTGGGTCAGGCCATCAACATGGCCACTAGCCCTGTCATACTACAATTCCCATGAGGCCGTTGGGTCAGGCCATCAACATGGCCACTAGCTCTGTCATACTACAATTCCCATGAGGCCGTTGGGTCAGGCCATCAACAAGGCCACTAGCCCTGTCTTACTACAATTCCCATGAGGCCGTTGGGTCAGGCCATCAACAAGGCCACTAGCCCTGTCATACTACAATTCCCATGAGGCCGTTGGGTCAGGCCATCATATCAGCATCATTATGAAAAGCAGGAGGATCAACCAGGTGACCTTTTCAAACATAACTTGAACATGACATACATGACTAATGCCTGTTTAATATTCAGAAGAAACTCAGAGACGATTGTATGGTGAACCATGCACATTCACATAATAAAACAGCTGCAAGGATATCCCTTAGCCTAGGGCTAGCGTTCACAGTGTGAATACAGTGTGTATAAAAGTTATATTTCAAACAGGTTCTATGAAACTGTTCATTATGGCGTGAAAGAGTTGGAATGGAGTTATATTCAATGCTCCAAAAGCTTCTCTGCTTGCATGGCTGTTGAAATCATGTTGAACTCTGTTGCACTTTGAACCTGTGTGAGGCTTGACCGAGTGCAGGCTGTGAACGTGTTGACACTACTGGAATCACACAGAATGGGAAAGAGTTTGCTCTGTTTGCAGAATGACAAATGAGCTCTCAGCTCTGCATGACTCCTGATTTCAAGTAACACACACCAGCACACACACACAGGCGTATGTACGAAACACAGAGATTAATTAAATGAATGAAAAGACGTACACACTCTTGCGTGCACACAGACACGATTCTGTACACATACACAAAAACACAAGGAAACATTCAAACACACACACACACACACACACACCCACACACACAATTATACACACTCGCGTACAAACAGACACATATTTCTATTCTCCAGAGATGCGCTGTGTGAAGCTGTTCAAACAGACGATATCCGAGTATCATGAAGAGTAAACGTCTGCTTAGTGATTTTCAGTTGTAGAGCAGAGCAGAGTAGAGTAGAGCGGCGTAGAGTAGAGCAGAGTAGAGTAGAGCGGCGTAGAGCAGAGCGGAGTAGAGCAGAGTAGAGCAGAGTAGAGTAGAGCAGAGTAGAGCAGAGTAGAGCAGAGTAGAGCAGAGCAGAGTGGAGTAGAGTAGAGTAGAGTAGAGTAGAGTAGAGTAGAGTAGAGTAGAGCAGAGTAGAGCAGAGTGGAGCAGATTAGAGCAGAGTAGAGCAGAGCAGAGTAGAGCTGAGTACAGTATAGCAGAGTAGAGCAGAGTAGAGTATAGCAGAGTAGAGTAGAGCAGAGTAGAGCAGAGTGGAGCAGAGTAGAGCAGAGTAGAGCAGAGTAGAGCAGAGTAGAGTAGAGTAGAGCAGAGTAGAGTAGAGCGGAGTAGAGCAGAGCGGAGTAGAGCAGAGTAGAGCAGAGTAGAGTAGAGTAGAGCAGAGTAGAGCAGAGTAGAGTAGAGCAGAGTAGAGCAGAGCAGAGTAGAGCAGAGTGGAGTAGAGTAGAGTAGAGCAGAGTAGAGCAGAGTGGAGCAGATTAGAGCAGAGCAGAGTAGAGCAGAGTAGAGCAGAGTACAGTATAGCAGAGTAGAGCAGAGTAGAGTAGAGCAGAGTAGAGCAGAGTGGAGCAGAGCAGAGCAGAGCAGAGTAGAGCAGAGCAGAGCAGAGTAGAGCAGAGTAGAGCAGAGTAGAGTAGAGCAGAGTAGAGTAGAGCAGAGTAGAGTACAGTATAGCAGAGTAGAGCAGAGTAGAGTACAGTATAGCAGAGTAGAGCAGAGTAGAGTACAGTAGAGCAGAGTAGAGTAGAGCAGAGTAGAGCAGAGTAGAGTAGAGCAGAGTAGAGCAGAGCAGAGTAGAGCAGAGTGGAGTAGAGTAGAGTAGAGTAGAGTAGAGTAGAGCAGAGTAGAGCAGAGTGGAGCAGAGCAGAGTAGAGCAGAGCAGAGTAGAGCAGAGTACAGTATAGCAGAGTAGAGCAGAGTAGAGTAGAGCAGAGTAGAGCAGAGTGGAGCAGAGCAGAGCAGAGTAGAGCAGAGTAGAGCAGAGTGGAGCAGAGTGGAGCAGAGTAGAGCAGAGCAGAGTGGAGCAGAGTAGAGTAGAGCAGAGTAGAGTACAGTATAGCAGAGTAGAGCAGAGTAGAGTACAGTATAGCAGAGTAGAGCAGAGTAGAGTAGAGCAGAGTAGAGCAGAGTGGAGCAGAGTAGAGTAGAGCAGAGCAGAGTAGAGCAGAGCAGAGTAGAGTAGAGTACAGTATAGCAGAGTAGAGCAGAGTAGAGTACAGTATAGCAGAGTAGAGCAGAGTAGAGTAGAGCAGAGTAGAGCAGAGTGGAGCAGAGTAGAGTAGAGCAGAGTAGAGCAGAGCAGAGCAGAGTAGAGCAGAGTGGAGCAGAGTGGAGCAGAGTAGAGCAGAGCAGAGTAGAGTAGAGCAGAGTAGAGTACAGTATAGCAGAGTAGAGCAGAGTAGAGTACAGTATAGCAGAGTAGAGCAAAGTAGAGTACAGTATAGCAGAGTAGAGTACAGTATAGCAGAGTAGAGCAGAGTAGAGTAGAGTACAGTATAGCAGAGTAGAGCATAGTAGAGTAGAGCAGAGTAGAGCAGAGTGGAGCAGAGTAGAGTAGAGCAGAGCAGAGTAGAGCAGAGCAGAGTAGAGTAGAGTACAGTATAGCAGAGTAGAGCAGAGTCGAGCAGAACAGAGCAAAGTACAGTATAGCAGAATAGAGCAGAGTGGAGCAGAGCAGAGCAGAGTAGAGCATAGTAGAGCAGGCTGTGGAAATGTTTGACTACTGAAACCACCACTCCTACGCACTCTACTTAAACACACTGCAGTGACACACATGGTCTACCTAAACACACACACACACACACACACACACACACACACACACACACACACACACACACACACACACACACACACACTAACTGCCCATGCCATTTCCTACTGTTAGTGTATTTATTTACTCTCCTAATCATGCTGTTCCATGACTCCTGGGACTTGCAGTGAGGCATACCCACATTAACATATAATGCCATTTAAACCACAGCAGACCAGTGGAGATGAGGACAGGGGGGCAAAGGAACACCTAACCTTACAGACAGCTTAATGTGAACACTACCTCTAATTAGAAATCTATTGTAATTTATATAACCCTCTGGCCTAAGAATGTAATGGGGTTTAAACTCAGATAATGATGTAGTTACAACTCTAAGTCTGAGATATACACTGAGTTTACAAAAAATTAAGGACACCTTCCTAATATTGAGTTGCACCCCCCCCCCCCCCCCCCCCTTTTACCCTCAGAACAGCCTCAATTTGTCTGGGCATGGCCTCTACAAGGTGTCGAAAGCGTTGCACAGGAATGCATCCCACAGTTGTGTCAAGTTGACTGGATATCCTATGGGTGGTGGACCATTCTTGATTCACATGGGGAACTGTTGAGCGTGAAAAACACAGCAGCGTTGCAGTTCCTGACACAAACCGGTGCGCCTGGCATCTACTACCATCCCCATTTCAAAGGCACTTAAATCTTTCGTCTTGCCCATTCACCCTCTGAATGGCACACATACACAATCCATGTCTCAATTGTCTCAAGGCTTAAAAATCCTTCTTTAACCTGTCTCCTCCCCTTCATCTACACTGATTGAAGTGGATTTAACAAGTGACATCAATAAGGGATCATAGCTTTCACCTGGATTCACTTGATCAGTCTATGTCATGGAAAGAGCACGTGTCCGTAATGTTTTGTCCAGCCGGTGTATTTATCCATAGAGTTGACCCACATCCTGATAAATGTATATCAGAAAAGTTCAAACTCACAGGTCCCAAACCAAATACATTATTGTGTCGCAGCTCCATTTCAGTGTGCTGCATTCACAACTGTCCCAAGTCACAGCATTCATCAAGACTGGACTGTACTTCATGTCATAGTGAATATGTGATATATGACAGAAGAATACATGATTCCTCTAACTCTGTCACCGTTGTTCAACCTGATTGGCAGGTGGGCGCGACTCAATCACCTCTGGTCAACCAGCATGTAGGTCACAAACCTGCCAGTCAGCAGGCTGATTTCACAAGATGGACGGTATGGCTGTTGGGTCTAGTGGTCTCTTGCCAGATCACACAAACAAATTTCACACACACAAAGGATGAACCATTTTAATAAACAAATATTGCACACACTCACTCTCTTTCACACACACACACAGCGTGAGCTCATGAAACAGCTAATGAAAGAGAATTTAGACCCAAGCGCGCACACACACACACACACACACACACACACACACACACACACACACACACACACACACACACACACACACACACACACACACACACACACACACACACACACACAGAAGCCAGAGGAAAGAGGTTTTTAATTACATTGTGACTGATGACCTGGCTGAATAATAAGCCAAAGCTTGCTAACGGGCTTCACACTATAAACACGGTGACACAAATCATCTGTCCATCCCTCTCTTATTGAAGTCACTTTGATCCCTAAACTGACTTCTGGGTTGATTTGTGTTGCCCTCCTTCCATTAACCCTGTCATACTGTCTCCTACAACTTCATACCCTTCATCTATGACATACAGACTGTGATTGTAAATTCTTTCAACTTAATTTGCTATGTGCTGACCTGAACAAGAAGACCCACCCACTCAAGTGGACTATAAAGGTATTGTATTAATCTGCAATTAAGCTAAGGAACTCTCTAATCAACAGAAATGGAAACTATTACAAAGCCAGATAAGATTGCTATCTTCTCCAGAGGGACATTGAGACAGATATACTTAAAATGGCCGCATGTGACCATGCAGAAATAGCGCATGGCTAGCACCCACATTGTCGAGTGTGTAAGAGCAATTTCTCTGTTCCAACCATGTGATTAACAAATAGTGGGAGGTTGTCTTTTTGTAACGTGTGCGCTGGGAGTCAGGAAGCAAGTTCAGGGAGTGAATAATTTAATAAATAAATGAAACATAATACAAACCAAGAAACATGAACAAGGAAACTTAAACGGAAACAATAATAATAATGCCTGGGGAAGGAACCAAAGGGAGTGACATATATAGGGAGGGTGTTAGAGCCGATTTGGACATATTTGTATAAAAGACAGAACATACTGAGCTCCATGTACATTTGTGTAAATATATTAAATATTAATGTATATGATGAAATATTAGGTACGTACCTTTATGATTTATATTTACCTTATTGAGATGTACTCATTTCTTGCCCATTCATTGTACTGTGGTAAGTGTGTTAGGATAAAGGCAGGAAGTTGGGCCTTCGGAGGGAGGAGTCCTAGCTAGACGCGGGAGAGGTATAGTCTTTTGACCATACAGACATACAGACAGGTCATATTATGTATTTTCCATATCAAGTAATCTATGCTTTAAGTTGATTAGAGAATCATTTTTTTGTTAGATATAAGAATATCCCTGGATCTCATTGAATGTTTTGGCCGTTTGGAAACCTTGAATGTGAACAGTATGCGTACGAAACAAACCCGCTTCAGGCTAGGGCAGTGGTTATGGTAAAGAGGCAAGGAAGCCACAACAGAGGTAATTATTGAGGTGATGGAGTCCAGGTGAGTCTGATGATGTGCAGGTGCGCGTAACGATGGTGACAGGTGTGCGCCATAATGAGCAGCCTGGTGACCTAGAGGCCAGAGAGGGAGTATGCGTGACACTTTTATTAAGCCGTAATGCATGATGGCAAGGAAGCCCCCCACCAAGGTAAAAAGGCTGAAAGTAGGACAGGAGAGGAGATATTTATGCATTTGATTTTCAATAAATTAACTTTGTCATTATGGGGTATTGTGTGTAGTTGGTGAGAAAAAAACAATTTAATCCATTTTGAATTCAGGCTGTAACAACAAAATGTGGAATAAGTACAGGGGTATGAATACTTTGTGAAGGCTACTGTTCACATTCAGATAGAAAGGGTTGAACAGAGTGTGAAATATACCTGAAAACCCAAGCCTGTCAATAGACGGGAATGTGTGGGTACATCATTTTGGTTTATCAAGGCTGGAAACAAGTACTGTGCATGTAGGCTTGACAAATAGCCAATGACAGATGAAAGACACAATGCCGCACAAACACATAAACAAATTCACATGAACACTCTCTCAACTTCTTCTCTCCTATACCATACCCTTCTATAGGAAAATATCCAAACAGGTTTCCAATGAAACTTTCATTTCTAATCCACCCTAGACAGAGCAGCTATAAAACCAATGTTTTTATTTATTTATCTACACTGTCACAAATGTCCCCATTTGTCAAAATTACAACTCAGAATTGTTATGATAATTTGGGTTTTATGAAAGCCTATAAAGCATTATGTTGAATTTCGCAATAAAATGTCACTTTTGCTTAACTTGAAGATAAGTCTTCCTCTCGTTCTCTCTCTTTCTGTACTCTGAAACCAGCCTCTCCTCTCCATCTCTGCCACCCTGTAAAGACTAGTTTACAGTTGGTCTATCAACATGTCTGTAGACAGTTGTCACAGTGACATCATGAATATTCTACGGTTGTCGTTATGATAAAGCATAAACACAAAACGACAGCCTCTGCATGATATCAGCAGCCCGGTGCTCCAAATTTTTACATTTACATTTTTTGTCATTTAGCAGACACTCTTATCCAGACCAACTTACAGTAGTGAATGCATACATTTCTTTGTTTTCAGTACTGGTCCCCCGTGGGAATCGAACCCACAACCCTGGCATTGCAAACACCATGCCCTACCAACTGAGCCACACGGGACCACCAAATAGCATACTTGCCCTATTTGAACACCAATAAACCCATCCGTTAAAAAATGAATTTAGTAAATGTCAAACTAGGGAGCAAGGCAACTAAAAGCAACTTTCAAAACAATGTTATGGTTTGTTGCTAGCTTGTTAGCTAGCTAGCTGGCTAGCCAGCTCAAATAATGACCAGAGTATAGCTGACAATGCCTTAACTTTAGTTACTTTTTATTCATTATTACAGGAAAATAAACGCACCACAACAACATCATTATTTACAAGGTAATGATGGCGAGCTTACAGAAAACAGCTTAGGGTTGTGAGTGTGACAAAATACAAGTAGGTAATTATATCTGATCATTTTAGAACTCTTGCACCGTCTTGTCACAGATGGATTTGCTATTGTTGCTGTAGCAGCCCAGTAACCGAGACAATGGTCATTGTGCCAGTCTCAGAGACATACAATGTTTTAATGTCTGTGCAACAAAGAAGCTGACTGTTGCAGCGATGGACTACAGATATAAACTCAGCAAAAAAAGAAATGTCCTCTCACTAACAACCACATTTATTTTCAGCAAACTTAACATGTGTAAATATTTGTATGAACATAACAAGATTCAAGAACAAACATAAACTAAACAAGTTCCACAGACATGTGACTAACAGAAATGGAATAATGTGTCCCTGAACAAAGGGGGTGTCAAAATCAAAAGTAACAGTCAGTATCTGGTGTGGCCACCAGCTGCATTAAGTACTGCAGTGCATCTCCTCCTCATGGACTGCACCAGATTTGCCAGTTCTTGCTGTGAGATGTTACCCCACTCTTCCACCAAGGCACCTGCACGTTCCCGGACATTTCTGGGGGGGAATGGCCCTAACCCTCACCCTCCGATCCAACAGGTCCTAGACGTGCTAAATGGGATTGAGATTCTGGCTCTTCGCTGGCCATGGCAGAACACTGACATTCCTGTCTTGCAGGAAATCACGCACAGAATGAGCAGTATGGCTGGTGGCATTGTCATGCTGGAGGGTCATGTCAGGATGAGCCTGCAGGAAGGCTACCACATGAGGGAGGAGGATGTCTTCCCTGTAACGCACATCGTTGAGATTGCCTGCAATGACAACAAGCTCAGTCCGATGATGCTGTGACACACAGCCCCAGACCATGGCGGACCCTCCACCTCCAAATCGATCCTGCTCCAGAGTACAGGCCTCGGTGTAACGCTCATTCCGTGGACGATAAACGCGAATCCGCCCATCACCCCTGGTGAGACAAAACCGCGACTCGTCAGTGAAGAGCACTTTTTGCCAGTCCTGTCTGGTCCAGCGACGGTGAGCTTGTGCCCATAGGCGACATTGTTGCCGGTGATGTCTGGTGAGGACCTGCCTTACAACAGGCCTACAAGCCTTCAGTCCAGCCTCGCTCAGCCTATTGCGGACAGTCTGAGCACTGATGCAGGGATTGTGTGTTCCTGGTGTAACTCGGGCAGTTGTTGTTGCATTCCTGTACCTGTCCCGCAGGTGTTATGTTCGGATGTACCAATCCTGTGCAGGAGTTGTTACATGTGGTCTGCCACTGCGAGGACAATCAGCTGTGTGTCCCGTCTCCCTGTAGCGCTGTCAATGGCATCTCACAGTACAGTAAATGCAATGTAATGCCCTAGCCCACACCTGCAGTCCTCATGTCTCCTTGCAGCATGCCTAAGGCACGTTCACGCAGATGAGTAGGGACCCTGGGCATCTTTCTTTTGGTGTTTTTCAGAGTCAATAGAAAGGCCTCTTTAGTGTCCTAAGTTTTCATAACTGTGACCTTAATTGCCTACCGTCTGTAAGCTGTTAGTGTCTTAACGACCGTTCCACAGGTGCATGTTCATTAATTGTTTATGGTTCATTGAACAAGCATGGGAAACAGTGTTCAAACCCTTTGAAAGACAGGTTCCTGAAAATGGGGTGTTTCTTTATTTGCTGAGTTTACTACCGTAGTATTAATGTAATGTCGTTTTGACCAGCGTTGTCTACAGACATGACGTTAGAGCAAGTATAAACCGCCCTTTATTCTCTTTGTAGACTTCTCTCACTCTGTGTCTCCCTATCTCTGATATTTCTATATCCCAGTTGTTTTTCTCCACTCACAATCAGTCTCTCTTTTTATAGAGGCATAGGATGTATAAGTCAGGAAGTTGAAAAGGTACTGTGTCACTAGACTAGAGGAGAACTAGTAACATTCTGTAGAGGAGGTATAACTAGACTAGACAAGAGGAGGGCTAGTAACATTATATAGAGGAGGTAACAGTAGACTAGACTAGAGGAGACCTGGTAACATTATATAGAGGAGGTCTCACTAGACTAGACTAGAGGAGACCTAGTAACAATCTGTAGAGGAGGTACTATTGACTAGACTAGACTAGAGGAGACCTAGTAACATTCTGCAGAGGAGGAATCAGTAGACTAGACTAGAGGAGACCTAGTAACATTCTGTAGAGGAGGTATCAGTAGACTAGAAGAGACCTAGTAACATTCCGTAGAGGAGGTATCACTAGACTAGACTAGAGGACATCTAGAAACATTATACAGAGGAGGTATTACTAGACTACACTAGAGGAGACCTAGTAACATTATGTAGAAGAGGTATCAGTAGACTAGACTAGAGGAGATCTAGTAACATTATGTAGAGGAGGTATCAGTAGACTAGACTAGAAGAGACCTAGTAACATTCTGTAGAGGAGGTATCACTAGACTAGACTAGAGGAGACCTAGTAACATTCTGTAGAGGAGGTATCACTAGACTAGACTAGAGGAGACCTAGTAACATTCTGTAGAGGAGGTATCCCTTGACTAGAGGAGACCTAGTGACATTATGTAGAGGAGGTATCACTAGACTAGACTAGAGGAGACCTAGTAACAGTCTATAGAGGAGGTATCAGTAGACTAGACTAGAGGAGATCTAGTAACATTCTGAAGAGGAGGTATCAGTAGACTAGACTAGAGGAGACCTAGTAACATTATGTAGAGGAGGTATCCCTTGACTAGAGGAGATATAGTAACATTATATAGAGGAGGTCTCACTAGACTAGACTATAGGAGACCTAGTAACATTCTGTAGAGGAGGAATCACTAGACTAGACCAGAGGAGACCTAGTAACAGTCTATAGAGGAGGTATCAGTAGACTAGACTAGAGGAGATCTAGTAACATTCTGAAGAGGAGGTATTACTAGACTAGAGGAGACCTAGTAACATTCTGTAGAGGAGGAATCAGTAGACTAGACTAGAGGAGACCTAGTAACAGTCTATAGAAGAGGTATCACTAGACTAGAGTGGAGGAGACCAAGTAATATTCTGTAGAGGAGGTATCACTAGACTAGACTAGAGCAGATCTAGTAACATTCTGTAGAAGAGGTATCAGTAGACTAGACAAGATATAGTAACACTCTGTAGAGGAGGTATCACTAGACTAGACTAGAGGAGACCTAGTAACATTCTGTAGAGGAGGAATCAGTAGACTAGACTAGAGCAGATCTAGTAACATTCTGTAGAAGAGGTATCAGTAGACTAGACAAGATATAGTAACACTCTGTAGAGGAGGTATCACTAGACTAGACTAGAGGAGACCTAGTAACATTCTGTAGAGGAGGAATCAGTAGACTAGACTAGAGGAGACCTAGTAACATTATGTAGAGGAGGAATCACTAGACTAGACTAGAGGAGACCTAGTAACATTCTGTAGAAGAGGTATCAGTAGACTAGACAAGATATAGTAACATTATGTAGAGGAGGCATCACTTGACTAGAGGAGACCTAGTAACATTATGTAGAGAAGGTATTACTAGACTAGAGGAGACCTAGTAACAGTCTATAGAAGAGGAATCATTAGACTAGACTAGAGGAGACCTAGTAACATTCTGTAGAGGAGGTATCACTAGACTATACTAGAGGAGATCTAGTAACATTCTGTAGAGGAGGTATCACTAGACTAGACTAGAGGAGACCTAGTAACATTCTGTAGAGGAGGTTTCACTAGACTAGACTAGAGGAGATCTAGTAATATTATGTAGAGGAGGTATCAGTAGACTAGACTAGAGGAGACCTAGTAACAGTCTATAGAAGAGGAATCATTAGACTAGACTAGAGGAGATCTAGAAAAATTATGTAGAGAGGTATCAGTAGACTAGACAAGATATAGTAACATTCTGTAGAGGAGGTATCACTAGACTAGAGGAGACCTAGTAACATTATGTAGAGAGGTATCAGTAGACTAGACAAGATATAGTAACATTCTGTAGAGGAGGTATCACTAGACTAGACTAGAGGAGACCTAGTAACATTATGTAGAGGAGGCATCACTTGACTAGAGGAGACCTAGTAACATTCTGTAGAGGAGGAATCACTAGACTAGACTAGAGCAGATCTAGGAAAATTGTAAAGAGGAGGTATCAGTAGATTAGACTAGAGGAGACCTAGTAACATTCTAAAGAGGAGGTTTCACTAGACTAGACTAGAGGAGATCAAGTGACAATCTGTAGAGGAGGAATCACTAGAGTAGACTAGAAGAGACCTAGTAAAATTAAATAGAGGAGGTATCACTAGACTAGACAAGAGGAGACCTAGAAACACTATGTAGAGGAGATATCAGTAGATAAGACAAGAGGAGACCTAGTAACATTCTGTAGAGGAGGTATCAATCGACTAGACTAGAGGAGACCTAGTAACATTATGTAGAGGAGGTATCACTAGACTAGACTAGAGGAGACCTAGTAACATTCTGTAGAGGAGGTTTCACTAGACTAGACTAGAGGAGATCTAGTAACATTATGTAGAGGAGGTATCAGTAGACTAGACTAGAGGAGACCTAGTAACAGTCTATAGAAGAGGAATCATTAGACTAGACTAGAGGAGATCTAGAAAAATTATGTAGAGAGGTATCAGTAGACTAGACAAGATATAGTAACATTCTGTAGAGGAGGAATCACTAGACTAGAGGAGACCTAGTAACATTATGTAGAGAGGTATCAGTAGACTAGACAAGATATAGTAACATTCTGTAGAGGAGGTATCACTAGACTAGACGAGAGGAGACCTAGTAACATTATGTAGAGGAGGCATCACTTGACTAGAGGAGACCTAGTAACATTCTGTAGAGGAGGAATCACTAGACTAGACTAGAGCAGATCTAGGAAAATTCTAAAGAGGAGGTATCAGTAGATTAGACTAGAGGAGACCTAGTAACATTCTAAAGAGGAGGTTTCACTAGACTAGACTAGAGGAGATCTAGAAACATTATGTAGAGGAGGAATCACTAGACTAGACTAGAGGAGATCAAGTGACAATCTGTAGAGGAGGAATCACTAGAGTAGACTAGAAGAGACCTAGTAAAATTAAATAGAGGAGGTATCACTAGACTAGACAAGAGGAGACCTAGAAACACTATGTAGAGGAGATATCAGTAGATAAGACAAGAGGAGACCTAGTAACATTATACAGAGGAGATATCAGTAGCCTAGACTAGAGGAGACCAAGTAACGTTATATAGAGGAGGTATCAGTAGACTAGACTAGAGGAGACCAAGTAACGTTATATAGAGGAGGTATCAGTAGACTAGACTAGAGGAGACCTAGTAACATTATGTAGAGGAGGTATCACTAGACTAGACTAGAGGAGACCTAGTAACATTATGTAGAGGAGGAATCAGTAGACTAGACTAGAGGAGACCTAGTAACATTATGTAGATAGGTATCAGTAGACTAGACAAGATATAGTAACATTCTGTAGAGGAGGTTTCACTAGACTAGACGAGAGGAGACCTAGTAACATTATGTAGAGGAGGAATCAGTAGACTAGACTAGAGCAGATCTAGTAACATTCTGTATAAGAGGTATCAGTAGACTAGACTAGAGGAGACCTAGTAACATTCTGTAGAGGAGGTATCAGTAGACTAGACTAGAGGAGACCTAGTAACATTCTGTAGAGGAGGTATCATTACACTACACTAGACGAGATCAAGTAACATTCTGAAGAGGAGGTATCACTAGTTTAGACTAGATGAGACCTAGTAACAGTCTATAGAAGAGGAATCATTAGACTAGACTAGAGGAGATCTAGAAACATTAAGTAGAGAAGGTATCACTTGACTAGAGGAGACCTAGTAACATTCTGTAGAGGAGGTATCAGTAGACTAGACTAGAGGAGATCTAGTAACATTCTGAAGAGGAGGTATTACTAGACTAGAGGAGACCTAGTAACAGTCTATAGAAGAGGAATCATTAGACTAGACTAGAGGAGACCTGGTAACATTCTGAAGAGGAGGTATCACTAGACTAGACTAGAGGAGATCTAGAAACATTATGTAGAGGAGGAATCACTAGACTAGAGGAGACCTAGTAACATTCTGAAGAGGAGGTATCACTAGACTAGACTAGAGGAGATCTAGAAACATTTTTTAGAGGAGGAATCACTAGACTAGAGGAGACCTAGTAACATTCTGAAGAGGAGGTATCACTAGACTAGACTAGAGGAGATCTAGAAACATTATGTAGAGCAGGTATTACTAGACTAGAGGAGATCTAGTAACATTCTGTAGAGGAGGTATCATTACACTACACTAGACGAGATCAAGTAACATTCTGAAGAGGAGGTATCACTAGTTTAGACTAGATGAGACCTAGTAACAGTCTATAGAAGAGGAATCATTAGACTAGACTAGAGGAGATCTAGAAACATTAAGTAGAGAAGGTATCACTTGACTAGAGGAGACCTAGTAACATTCTGAAGAGGAGGTATCACTAGACTAGACTAGAGGAGATCTAGAAACATTTTTTAGAGGAGGAATCACTAGACTAGAGGAGACCTAGTAACATTCTGAAGAGGAGGTATCACTAGACTAGACTAGAGGAGATCTAGAAACATTATGTAGAGCAGGTATTACTAGACTAGAGGAGATCTAGTAACATTCTGAAGAGGAGGTATCACTTGACTAGAGGAGACCTAGTAACATTCTGATGAAGAGGTATCACTAGACTAGACTAGAGGAGACCTAGAAACATTATGTAGAGGAGGAATCAGTAGACTGGACTAGAGGAGACCTAGTAACATTCTGTATTCGAGGAATCACTAGACTAGACTAGAGGAGACCGAGTAACATTAAATAGAGGAGGTATCAGTAGACTTAACTAGAGGAGACCTAGTAACATTATGTAGAGGAGGTATCACTAGAGTAGACTAGAAGAGACCTAGTAAAATTAAATAGAAGAGGTATCACTAGACTAGACAAGAGGAGACCTAGAAACACTATGGAGAGGAGGTATCAGTAGATAACACAAGAGGAGACCTAGTAACATTATACAGAGGAGATATCAGTAGACTAGACTACAGGAGACCAAGTGACATTCTTTAGAGGAGGAATCAATAGACGAGACTAGAGGAGACCAAGTAACGTTATATAGAGGAGGTATCAGTAGACTAGACTAGAGGAGACCTAGCAACATTATGTATAGGAGGTATCCCTTGACTAGACTAGAGGAGACCTAGTAACATTATGTAGAGGAGGAATCAGTAGACTAGACTAGAGGAGACCTAGTAACATTATATAGAGGAGGAATCAGTAGACTAGACTAGAGGAGACCTAGTAACATTATGTAGAGGAGGTATCACTAGATTAGACTAGATGAGACATAGTAACATTATGTAGAGGAGGTATCACTAGACTAGACAAGAGGAGACCAAGAAACTCTATGTAGAGGAGGTATCACTAGACTAGACTAGAGGAGACCAAGTGACATTCTTTAGAGGAGGTATCAATAGACGAGACTAGAGGAGATCTAGTAACATTATGTAGAGGAGGTATCAGTAGACTAGAGGAGACCTAGTAACATTATGTAGAGAGGTATCACTAGACTAGTCTAGAGGAGACCTAGTAACATTATGTAGAGAGGTATCAGTAGACTAGACTAGAGGAGACCTAGTAACATTCTGAAGAGGAGGTATCACCTGACTAGAGGAGACCTAGTAACATTCTGTAGAAGAGGTATCACTAGACTAGAGTGGAGGAGACCAAGTAACAGTCTATAGAGGAGGTATCACTAGACTAGACTAGAGGAGACCTAGTAACATTCTGTAGAAGAGGTATCAGTAGACTAGACTAGAGGAGACCTAGTAACATTATGTAGAAGAGGTATCAGTAGACTAGACAAGATATAGTAACATTCTGTAGAGGAGGTATCACAAGACTAGACTAGAGGAGACCTAGTAACATTCTGTAGAGGTATCACTAGACTAGACGAGAAGAGACCTAGTAACATTATGTAGAAGAGGTATCAGTAGACTAGACAAGATATAGTAACATTCTGTAGAGGAGGTATCACAAGACTAGACTAGAGGAGACCTAGTAACATTCTGTAGAGGAGGTATCGCTTGACTAGACTAGAGGAGACCTAGTAACATTATGGAGAGAGGTATCAGTAGACTAGACAAGATATAGTAACATTCTGTAGAGGAGGTATCACAAGACTAGACTAGAGGAGACCTAGTAACATTCTGTAGAGGAGGTATCACAAGACTAGACTAGAGGAGACCTAGTAACATTCTGTAGAGGAGGTATCAGTAGACTAGACAAGAGGAGACCTAGTAACATTATGTAGAGAGGTATCAGTAGACTAGACAAGATATAGTAACATTCTGTAGAGGAGGTATCACTAGACTAGACTAGAGGAGACCTAGTAACATTATGTAGAGGAGGAATCAGTAGACAAGATTAGAGGAGACCTAGTAACAGTCTATAGAAGAGGAATCATTAGACTAGACTACAGGAGACCTAGTAACAGTCTATAGAAGAGGAAGCATTAGACTAGACTAGAGGAGATCTAGTAACATTCTGAAGAGGAGGTATCACTAGACTAGAGGAGACCTAGTAACATTCTGTAGAGGAGGTATCACTAGACTAGACTAGGGGAGACCTAGTAACATTCTATAGAGGAGGTATCACTAGTCTAGACTAGAGGAGACCAAGTAACATTCTGTAGAGGAGGTTTCACTAGACTACACTAGAGGAGACCTAGTAACATTCTGTAGAGGAGGAATCAGTAGACATGACTAGAGGAGACCTAGTAACAGTCTATAGAAGAGGAATCATTAGACTAGACTAGAGGAGACCAAGTGACATTCTGTAGAGGAGGAATCACTAGACTAGACTAGAGGAGACCTAGTAACATTCTGTAGAAGAGGAATCATTAGACTAGACTAAAGGAGACCAAGTGACATTCTGTAGAGGAGGTATCACTAGACTAGACTAGAGGAGATCTAGTAACATTAAATAGAGGAGGTATCACAAGACTAGACTAGAAGAGACCTAGTAACATTAAATAGAGGAGGTATCACTAGACTAGACAAGAGGAGACCTAGAAACTCTATGTAGAGGAGGTATCAGTAAATAAGACAAGAGGAGACCTAGAAACATTATGTAGAGGCGGAATCAGTAGATAAGACAAGAGGAGACCTAGTAACATTATACAGAGGAGATATCAGTAGACTATAGACTCGACTAGAGGAGACCAAGTAACATTCTTTAGAGGAGGTATCAATAGAGGAGACTAGAGGAGACCAAGTAACATTATATAGAGGAGGTACCAGTAGACTAGACTAGAGGAGACCTCGTAACATTATGTAGAGGAGGTATCAGTAGACTACACTAGAGGAGACCTAGTAACATTATGTAGAGGAGGGATCAGTAGACTACACTAGAGGAGACCTAGTAACATTATGTAGAGGAGGTATCACTAGACTAGACTAGAGGAGACCTAGTAACATTCTGTAGAGGAGGTATCACTAGACTAGACTAGAGGAGACATAGTAACATTATGTAGAGAGGTATCAGTAGACTAGACAAGATATAGTAACATTCTGTAGAGGAGGTATCACTAGACTAGACTAGAGGAGACCTAGTAACATTATGTAGAGGAGGTATCACTAGACTAGACTAGAGGAGACCTAGTAACATTATGTAGAGGAGGAATTACTAGACTAGAGGAGACCTAGTAACCGTCTATAGAAGAGGAATTATTAGACTAGACTAGAGGAGATCTAGTAACATTCTGAAGAGGAGGTATCACTAGACTAGAGGAGACCTAGTAACATTATGTAGAGGAGGAATCATTAGACTAGACTAGAGGAGACCTAGTAACATTATGTAGAGGAGGAATCAGTAGACTAGACTAGAGGAGACCTAGTAACAGTCTATAGAAGAGGAATCATAAGACTAGACTAAAGGAGACCAAGTGACATTCTGTAGAGGAGGTATCACTAGACTAGACTAGAGGAGACTTAGTAACATTAAATAGAGGAGGTATCACTAGACTAGACTAGAAGAGACCTAGTAACATTAAATAGAGGAGGTATCACTAGACTAGACAAGAGGAGACCTAGAAACATTATGTAGAGGAGGTATCAGTAGATAAGACAAGAGGAGACCTAGTAACATTATACAGAGGAGATATCAGTAGACTATAGACTAGACTAGAGGAGACCAAGTGACATTCTTTAGAGGAGGTATCAATAGAGGAGACTAGAGGAGACCAAGTAACATTATGTAGAGGAGGTATCAGTAGACTAGACTAGAGGAGACCTAGTAACATTATGTAGAGGAGGTATAACTAGACTAGACTAGAGGAGACCTAGCAACATTATGTAGAGAGGTATCAGTAGCCTAGACTAGAGGAGACCTAGTAACATTATGTAGAGGAGGAATCAGTAGACTAGACTAGAGGAGACCTAGTAACATTATGTAGAGGAGGTATCAGTAGACTAGACTAGAGGAGATCTAGTAACATTCTGTATAAGAGGTATCAGTAGACTAGACTAGAGGAGACCTAGTAACATTCTGTAGAGGAGGTATCACTAGACTAGACTAGAGGAGACCTAGTAACATTCTGTAGAGGAGGTATCACTAGACTAGACAAGAGGAGACCTAGCAACATTATGTAGAGGAGGTATCACTAGACTAGACTAGAGGAGACCTAGTAACATTATGTAGAGGAGGAATCAGTAGACTAGACTAGAGGAGACCTAGTAACAGTCTATAGAAGAGGAATCATTAGACTAGACTAGAGGAGATCTAGTAACATCCTGAAGAGGAGGTATCACTAGACTAGAGGAGACCTAGTACAATTCTGTAGAAGAGGTATCACTAGACTAGACTAGAGGAGACCTAGTAACATTCTGTAGAGGAGGTATCACTAGACTAGACTAGAGGAGACCTAGTAACATTCTGTAGACGAGGTATCACTAGACTAGACTAGAGGAGACCTAGTAACATTCTGTAGAGGAGGTATCACTAGACTAGAGGAGACCTAGTAACATTATGTAGAGAAGTATCAGTAGACTAGACTAGAGGAGACCTAGTAACATTATGTAGAGGAGGTATTACTAGACTAGAGGAGATCTAGTAACATTCTGTAGAGGAGGTCTCACTAGACTAGACTAGGGGAGACCTAGTAACATTCTGTAGAAGAGGTATCAGTAGACTAGACAAGATATAGTAACATTCTGTAGAGGAGGTATCACTTGACTAGACTAGAGGAGACCTAGTAACATTATGTAGAGGAGGAATCACTAGACTAGACTAGAGGAGACCAAGTAACATTCTGTAGAGGAGGTATTACTAGACTAGAGGAGATCTAGTAACATTCTGTAGAGGAGGTCTCACTAGACTAGACTAGGGGAGACCTAGTAACATTCTGTAGAGGAGGTATCAATAGACTAGACTAGAGGAGACCAAGTAACATTCTGTAGAGGAGGTATAAATAGACTAGACTAGAGGAGACCTAGTAACATTATGTAGAGGAGGTATTAATAGACTAGAGGAGACCTAGTAACAGTCTATAGAGGAGGTATCACTAGACTATACTAGACCTAGTAACATTCTGTAGAGGAGGTATCAGTAGACTAGAGGAGACCTAGTAACATTATGTAGAGGAGGTATCAGTAGACTAGACTAGAGGAGATCTAGTAACATTCTGTAGAGGAGGTATCACTAGACTAGAGGAGATCTAGTAACATTCTGTAGAGGAGGTATCACTAGACTATACTAGAGGAGACCTAGTAACATTCTGTAGAGGAGGTATCACTAGACTAGAGGAGACCTAGTAAAATTATGTAGAGGAGGTATCACTAGACTAGACTAGAGGAGACCTAGTAACATTCTGTAGAGGAGGTATCAGTAGACTAGACTAGAGGAGACCTAGTAACATTATGTAGAGGAGGTATCACTAGACTAGACTAGAGGAGACCTAGTAACATTCTGTAGAGGAGGAATCACTAGACTAGACTAGAGGAGACCTAGTAACATTATGTAGAAGAGGAGAAGAGACTTGGGGACATTGAAGTGGCCCCTGAGTGGTCATTGTGTGTATGTCTGCTTCTCCCCCCTGTCGGCCCCCTCATATTCCACTGAATACAGCCCTCTCTTTTCACCCTTTCTCCCTCTCTTCCCAAGAGCCCTCCACTCCTCTCAGACCCCAGAACGATACATACTATACAGTAGCGCCATGCTAAAGCATCCTCCAAACAGACCCTAGGCCACATCGCACAGAACATCTCCAGTTCCTCTCAGACAAAAAATAACAAGTCACATGTCTGTACACAGCACGGTATCTCCCAGCTTACACCTTGCCAGGCAATGTCAGGGTCCCATTCACCCGCATTCTTCTCTTATCAAACAACAACAGCAATGATACCAAACCAACATCACAACAAGCAAAAACGAAAAAAAATCTAATCTGAGTGAAGAGAGAAGGAGAGGGAGAGGGAGAGGGAGAGGGGGAGATAGATAGGGAGAGAGAGGGAGAGGGAGAGAGGGAGAGAGATCGGCAGCATAAAACAGGAGACCTGAAGAAATGTCAGGTTAATCCGCCAGGGCAAGGCCGTCGCCCGAGAGAAAGGTAGAGCGAAAGGAGAAAGAGAAAACGAGATCAACTTTTTTCCACTCTTCTTTATATCGCCTGTCTTTCTGCCATCCCCAAGTCAGTCCACAATGGAGGCTGGAAACAGATTAGCCTACCCGTCATCCAGCCATACTGACATCTACAAAAGGATTACACCTACCCTGTCCTCAGTCTGTGATAGGGTGTCAAATATATAAACAGATGAAAACCAATTCAAGATATCAGATATATTATTCATCTCTGAAATCTCCCAGCTGTTTGTTTGTTCCATATCAAATTATGAAAAGATAAGAGTTGTAGGTTAATAATATTTATAACATTTTCCTTGACGGAAGATACTAATGAAAATCTCTTTCTCGTATCAATTAGTGACAGACAGACAACATGGCCGTGGCGCGCCAGACACAGAGATGAAAGAGAACAGGAATCGTCTCGATAATAATGAGCTTTTGAGAATGGAGAGGAACAGGAGGAGTTGAAAGACAGGGTCATGGTGAGTACATTTTCCACAACAGTCTGGAACGCACAATGTAGACTGACTCAAAAATATCCTGTTGTTTTGGGAAGGCTACTTTGCATTTTATACCCAACTGAGAATCTATTCCAGATTTTCTTTATCACTGAAATACAACATTTTCCATTGTGAGATGATACTTGAAATGGAAACTAGGTGCATTGAAGGTTACTTCCATGGTTATGGCAGTTTTGAGCATCATAATTATGATTGCTGTGTCTTCTGGACAACACAATCGTCATATTTCTAAACTTTTTTGTTGAGAGGTTTGGTGAGAAGTTCCCTTCAGTGTAGAACTCTCACCTCATCATTAACACTGAGGTGTGGTTGAAGACCTGTTCGTGTTCATTCCAACGGTTATCTTCCTACTGTACGTGACAAGAATAAAGGTGTGAAGACAGCTATATCACAGGTGTCAGAGTGCTAACGATGTGTTCCTCATGGCGTACAAGGTGTCAACATGGCTATTCTAGCTCTCAGGATGAAGAGAAAGCAAACATCACACATAGTTCCTCACACTCACAACAACTAAAAGAACTCTAAAATGTCGTCCATACAACAGCAAGCCTAAAGCGTCACTAGTAATATCACATAGGATGAGACGCTTTGGTGGCTATCTACCATGCAGCCATTTACCCTCCCATCACTATCAACAACATGACTGCAGTAATCACAGTGCCAGTGACAAGGTAATGGCCCAGTCTGTCACGCAACCTACTTTACTGTGGGACAGCTCTGACGCAAACAACCAACAATAACCAACAAACAAATGATATAGCAGTCCAATAACAGACATCCTCATCCCACAGAGACTTGAAGAGGACTTTTCAAAATGGATGCCCTCTGTGACTCAGAGCTCTAAGGACAAATGGAATGCAGAGTCAACCCATACAGAACACTGAGCAGGAACATAGACCACCACCACTGGGGATCAAACCGTGCTGGAGATGAGGCAAAGTTTCAACGCTTTTAAAAGTGTCAGCCGATTGCAATCTTAATTAAATATGTCCTCTCTCTCTCTCCG
>NC_138310.1:74772483-74784983 GCF_965601325.2 Salmo salar
AGAGACAGAATGGAGAGACAGAATAGAGAGACAGAATAGAGAGAAAGAATGGAGAGACAGAATAGAGAGACAGAATAGAGAGACAGAATGGAGAGACAGAATGGAGAGACAGAATAGAGAGACAGAGTGGAGACAGAATGGAGAGACAGAATAGAGAGACAGAATGGAGAGACAGAGTGGAGACAGAATAGAGAGACAGAATGGAGAGACAGAGTGGAGAGACAGAATGGAGAGACAGAGTGGAGAGACAGAGTGGAGACAGAATAGAGAGACAGAATGGAGAGACAGAATGGAGAGACAGAATGGAGAGACAGAGTGGAGACAGAATAGAGAGACAGAATGGAGAGACAGAGTGGAGAGACAGAATGGAGAGACAGAGTGGAGACAGAATGGAGAGACAGAATAGAGAGACAGAATGGAGAGACAGAGTGGAGACAGAATAGAGAGACAGAATGGAGAGACAGAGTGGAGAGACAGAATGGAGAGACAGAGTGGAGAGACAGAGTGGAGACAGAATAGAGAGACAGAATGGAGAGACAGAATGGAGAGACAGAGTGGAGAGACAGAGTGGAGAGACAGAATGGAGAGACAGAATAGAGAGACAGAATGGAGAGACAGAGTGGAGACAGAATAGAGAGACAGAATGGAGAGACAGAGTGGAGACAGAGTGGAGAGACAGAATGGAGAGACAGAATAGAGAGACAGAATAGAGAGACAGAATGGAGACAGAATGGAGAGACAGAATGGAGAGACAGAATGGAGAGACAGAATGGAGAGACAGAATGGAGAGACAGAGTGGAGAGACAGAGTGGAGAGACAGAATGGAGAGACAGAATGGAGAGACAGAATGGAGAGACAGAGTGGAGAGACAGAGTGGAGAGACAGAATGGAGAGACAGAATAGAGAGACAGAATAGAGAGACAGAATGGAGAGACAGAATAGAGAGACAGAATAGAGAGACAGAATAGAGAGACAGAATAGAGAGACAGAATGGAGAGACAGAGTGGAGACAGAGTGGAGAGACAGAATGGAGAGACAGAATAGAGAGACAGAATGGAGAGACAGAGTGGAGACAGAATGGAGAGACAGAGTGGAGAGACAGAATAGAGAGACAGAATGGAGAGACAGAATAGAGAGACAGAATGGAGAGACAGAATGGAGAGACAGAATGGAGAGACAGAATAGAGAGACAGAATGGAGAGACAGAGTGGAGAGACAGAGTGGAGAGACAGAGTGGAGAGACAGAATGGAGAGACAGAATAGAGAGACAGAATGGAGAGACAGAATAGAGAGACAGAATGGAGAGACAGAGTGGAGAGACAGAGTGGAGAGACAGAGTGGAGAGACAGAGTGGAGAGACAGAGTGGAGAGACAGAATAGAGAGACAGAATGGAGAGACAGAATGGAGAGACAGAATGGAGAGACAGAATGGAGAGACAGAATAGAGAGACAGAATAGAGAGACAGAATAGAGAGACAGAGTGGAGACAGAATAGAGAGACAGAGTGGAGACAGAATAGAGAGACAGAATGGAGAGACAGAGTGGAGACAGAATAGAGAGACAGAATAGAGAGACAGAATAGAGAGACAGAATGGAGAGACAGAATGGAGAGACAGAATAGAGAGAAAGAATGGAGAGACAGAATAGAGAGACAGAATGGAGAGACAGAATGGAGAGACAGAGTGGAGACAGAATAGAGAGACAGAATGGAGAGACAGAATAGAGAGACAGAATGGAGAGACAGAATGGAGAGACAGAGTGGAGACAGAGTGGAGAGACAGAATGGAGAGACAGAATGGAGACAGAATAGAGAGACAGAATGGAGAGACAGAATGGAGAGACAGAATGGAGACAGAATAGAGAGACAGAATGGAGAGACAGAATAGAGAGACAGAATGGAGAGACAGAATAGAGAGACAGAATGGAGAGAGAGTGGAGACAGAATAGAGAGACAGAGTGGAGAGACAGAGTGGAGACAGAATAGAGAGACAGAGTGGAGACAGAATAGAGAGACAGAATGGAGAGACAGAATAGAGAGACAGAATGGAGAGACAGAATAGAGAGACAGAATGGAGAGAGAGTGGAGACAGAATAGAGAGACAGAATGGAGAGACAGAGTGGAGAGACAGTGGAGAGACAGCGGAGAGACAGAGTGGAGAGACAGAGTGGAGAGACAGAGTGGAGAGACAGAGTGGAGAGACAGAGTGGAGAGACAGAGTGGAGAGACAGAGTGGAGAGACAGAGTAGAAAGAAAAGGAGAGAAGGAGAGAGAGCTAACGACTGGTGTATCTGTGACGCCTCTCTCTCGTTCTCCCGCCTGGTATGGTGTTAGGGTAAACAGAGAATCGGCGTTGAACGGAATGCTGGAAATGCACTGGTGATAATGATGATCAAGGGGGACAATGACAGCAATCACAATAACCACAATAATCACTGCCAATTTGCCTACACCCTTCTAAAGGATGTGTGTGTTTGTTTGTGTATGTGTGCGTGTGTGCGTGTGTTAGTGGGCTCACGTGTGTGTGTGTGCATGCGTGTGCGTGACTGTGTGTGTGTAAGGGGAGAGAGAGTGGGCAGGAGGGCCGTAATGGACCCAGGGGATCCATCCTAAATAGCCCTCGCAGGTCAAACTGCAACAGAGGTTTAGAAGCTTTCCAGCCACTGTCAGATGTATCACACTAGCTGAAGGAGGGAGGACAATGACAAACAAATCAGACCCTACTATCGTCTGGCACTTTTACAATTATCTCTCCAAGAAAAGTTGACAACTTGAAATCACAGTGCATTCACTAGGGAGATGCTTTGATGTCACAGTAAGCAGCACCACCGTATGTCTTCTGTGAAGGCCAGCTAAGTCCTTGGCACAAGCATAAGCTAACTAGAAATACCCAAACATTGGAGGTGTAACAGTGCTGTAGTTAGCTAGACAGCAGATTGTCATTCATATTCCCTGAATCCTGAACATTTTCTCTACCAACCACAGTCTTTCACTCACCCAACTCAAACCTCCACCCGCTTAACAACCAATCAAACAATTAACTCCTAGCCAGAGGTGCATTACATTAAAAGCTAGCAGCTTACAGAGAGAGAGAGGGGGGGGGGGGGGGGAGTGAGAGAGAGATAAGACAGAGGTAAAGTGGAGGACGTGTTCATCTGATTATGAATCAGTCAGTTGTGTCACCCTGTCCTGCTGAATGTCACGGACCGCTACAAAAGACCCTCATCTGTCCCCATGATGAGATAAAGACCACCCCATCGTCCGGTCTTTTAGCCCTGATGAAAATAATGAGAGCGAGGAGAAGAGATGAGAGAGGATGGAGCAAGTGATCAATGGCTACCCGTCGGGGGGGGGGGGGGTCAAAGTCAAACGTGACAAGGAGCATGGCTTTATTGAAAGAGGGAGGGAGGGAGTATGGCTTAGATCCCAAAGATTGATGTCCAGTGTACAGATGTACTGGAAGGATAAAGGACATTTAACTCGCTTGACGAAATTGTACAATACTCTGTGTTCTCACTTTCACCTGATACTAAGATAAGACTGTTTTTAAACACAACTACTTTTTTACACCTTTTGAATCATCACCTCACCCCCCACCCAGCACCTCCTGCTGAGCAGACTCAATAGGGCTAACATCAGATGGTTACACCTTTTGTGGACACCAGGAAGAGTTTTGTGGACACCAGGAAGAGTTTTGTGGACACCAGGAAGAGGTTTGTGGACACCAGGAAGATTTTTGTGGAACCCAGGAAGATTTTTGTGGAACCCAGGAAGATTTTTGTGGAACCCAGGAAAAGTTTTGTTGACTTTGTTGAAGAGTAGCTGCTTCTTGTGCAAAAGCAAATGGAGATCCAAATAAATAAATAAACCTGTACTATTAGCTTTTGTGTTCTTACACACAACCACACACAAAGTGTGATCTATGATGGCGCCGGAGAGGATGGCTGCTGTTTTATTGGCTCTTAACCAACCGTGCTATTTTGTTTGTTTTTTCGCATTGTTTGTAACTTATTTTGTACATTATGTTGCTGCTACCATCTCTTATGACCGAAAAGAGTTTCTGGACATCAGAACAGCGATTACTCACCTCGATTTGGACAAATCATTTTTCTCAAATGAGTCGGACAGGAAGGATATACTCCTAACACCCAAACAGGCCCTCATCCCTGTCATTCGCAGGAAAAAAACAAACAGAGATTTTAAGGAAGGAAATTGGGGTGCGTTGTGAGGATCAGGTGACGAGTGGCTACTCTGCTTTTGCCATCCATGCTGTTAGCCAATGTTCAATCGCTGGAAAATAAAAGGGATGAACTAAAAACACATATATATACTACCAATGGGACATTAAAAACTGTAATATCTTATGTTTCACCGAGTCGTTGCTGAACGACAACATTAATAACATAAAGCTGGCGGGTTATACACTCTATCGGCAGGCTTGAACATCAGCCTCTGGTAAGACACGGGGTGGCGGCCAATGTATATTTGTAAACAGCTGGTGCACGATATCTAAAGAAGTCTCAAGGTTTTGCTCACCAGTGATCATCAGTGATCAGACTGATCATCAGTATCTCATGATAAGCTGTAGACCACACTATCTACCTAGAGAGTTTTTATCTGTATTTTTCGTAGCTGTCTACATACCACCACAGACCGATGCTGGCACTAAGACCGCACTCAATGAGCTGTATACCTCCATAAGCAAACAGGAAAACGCGAATCCAGAGGCGGCGCTCCTACTGGCTGGGGACATTAATGAAGGGAAACTTACATCAGTTTTACCTCATTTCTATCAGCATGTTAAATGTGCAACCAGACGTAAAAAAACTGTAGACTACCTTTACTCCACACACAGAGACGCGTACAAAGCTCTCCCTCGCCCTCCATTTGGCAAATCTGACCATAATTCTATCTTCCTAATTCCTGCTTACAAGTAAAAAATTAAAGCAGGAAGCATCAGTGACTCGGTCTATAAAGAAGCGGTTAGAAGAAGCACATGCTAAATTACAGGACAGTTTTTCTAGCACAGACTGGAATATATTCCAGGATTCTTCCGATGGCATTGAGGAGGTTACCACATCAGTCACTGGCCACAGATTCTTGATAGGATTGAGGTCAGGGCTTTGTGACAGCCACTCCAATACCTTCACTTTGTTGTCCTTAAGCCATTTTGCCACAACTTTGGAAGTATGCTTGGGGTCATTGTCCATTTGGAAGACCCAGTTGCGACCAAGCTTTAACTTCCTGACTGATGTCTTGAGATGTTGCTTCAATATAGCCACATAATTTTCCTCCCTCATGATGCCATCTATTTTGTGAAGTGCACCAGTCCCTCCTGCAGCGAAGCACCTCCACAACATGATGCTGCCCCCCCCGTGCTTCACAGCTGGGATGGTGTTCTTCTGCCTTTTTCCTCCAAACATAATGATGGTCATTATGGCCAAACAGTTCTATTTTTGTTTCATCAGACCAGAGGACATTTCTCCAAAAAGTACAATCTTTGCAGTTTGCAGTTGCAAACCGGAGTCTGGCTTTTTTAGGGCGGTTTTGGAGCAGTGGTTTCTTCCTTGCTGAGCGGCCTTTCAGGTAATGTCGATATAGGACTCGTTTTACTGTGGATATAGATACTTTTGTACCTGTTTCCTCCAGCATCTTCACAAGGTCCTTTGCTGTTGTTCTGGGATTGATTTGCACTTTTCGCACCAAAGTACGTTCATCTCTAGGAGACAGTATGCTTCTCCTTCCTTAGCGCTGTGTTTATACTTGCGTACTATTGTTTGTACAGATGAACGTGGTACCTTCAGGCATGTGGAAATTGCTCCCAATGATGAACCAGACTTGTCGAGGTAATTTTTTTTTGTGAGGTCTTGGCTGATTTCTTTTGATTTTCCCATGATGTCAAGCAAAGAGGCACTGAGTTTGAAGGTAGGCCTTGAAATACATCCACAGGTACACGTCCAATTGACTCAAATGATGTCAATTAGCCTATCAGAAGCTTCTAAAGCCATGACATCATTTTCTGGAATTTTCCAAGCTGTTTAAAGTTGCACAGTCAACTTAGTGTATGTAAGCTTCTGACCCACTGGAGTTGTGATACAGTGAATTATAAGTGAAATTGTCACGCCCTGACCTTAGAGATCTTTTTATTCTCTATTTTTGGTTAGGCCAGAGTGTGACTAGGGTGGGTAATCTAGATGTTATATTTCTATGTTGGCCTGATATGGTTCCCAATCAGAGGCAACTGTCTATCGTTGTCTCTGATTGGGGATCATATTTAGGCAGTTTTTTCCCAACTGTTGTTTGTGGGATCTTATTTTGAGTTAGAGCATGTTGCACCGCCGTCGTCACGGTTTGTTATTTTGTTTATAGTTTATTGTATGTCTTGCGAAGTTTCACATATTAATAAAGATGTGGAACGATACTCACGCTGTGCCTTGGTCCTTCTCTACAAACAATCGTGACAGAATGAATCTGTCTGTAAACAATTACTCGTGTCATGCACAAAGTAGATGTCCTAACCGACTTGCCAAAACCATAGTTTGTTAACAAGAACTTTGTGGAGTGGTTGAGAAATGAGTTTTAATGACTCCAACCTAAGTGTATGTAAACTTTCGGCTTCAACTGTACATACCCCAACCAGAAGTCATGGATCACAGGCAACATTCGCACTGAGCTAAAGGGTAGAGCTGCTGCTTTCAAGGAGCGGGACTCTAACCCGGAAGCTTATAAGTAATCCCGCTATGCCCTCCGACGAACCATCAAACAGGCAAAGCGTCAAAACAGGACTAAGATTGAATCCTACTGCACCGGCTCCGACGCTCGTCAGACGTGGCAGGGCTTGTAAACTATTACAGACTAAAAAGGGAAGCACTGCCGAGAGCTGCCCAGTGACACGAGCCTACAAGACAAGCTAAATAACTTCTATGCTCGCTTCGAGGCAAGTAACACTGAAACATGCATGAGAGCATCAGCTGTTCTGGATGACTGTGTGATCACGCTCTCCGCAGCCGATGTGAGTAAGATCTTTCAATAGGTCAACATTCACAAGACCACAGAGCCAGAGGGATTAGCAGGACGTGGACTCCGAGCATGCGCTGACCAACTGGCAAGTATCTTCACTGACATTTTCAACCTCTCCCTGTCTGAGACTGTAATACAAACATGTTTCAAGCAGACCATCATAGTCCCTGTGCCCAAGAACACTAAGGTAACCTGCCTAAATGACTACCAAACCGTAGCACTCATGTCTGTAGCCATGAAGAGCTTTCAAAGGCTGGTAATGGCTCACATCAACAGCATTATCCCAGGAACCCTAGACCCACTCCAATTTGCATACCGCCCCAACAGATCCACAGACGATGCAATCTCTATTGCACTCCACACTGCCCTCTCACACCTGGACAAAAGGAACACCTATGTGAGAATGCTATTCATTGACTACAGCTCTGCGTTCAACACCATAGTGACCTCGAAGCTCATCACTAAGCTAAGGACCCTGGGACTAAACACCTCCCTCTGCACCTGGATCCTGGACTTCCTGACGGGCTGCTCCCAGGTGGTAAGGGTAGGTAACAACACATCCGCCACGATGATCCTCAACACGGGGGCCCGTCAGGGGTGCATGCTCAGCCCCCTCCTGTACGCCCTGTTCACTCATGACTGCACGGCCAGGCACAACTCCAACACCATCATTAAGTTTGCCGATGATACAACAGTGGTAGGCCTGATCACCGACAATGATGAGACAGCCTATAGGGAGGAGGTCAGAGACCTGACCGTGTGGTGCAAGGACAACAACCTCTCCCGCAATGTGATCAAGACAAAGGAGATGATTGTGGGACTACAGGAAAAGGAGGACCAAGCATGCCACCATTCTCATTGACAGGGCTGTAGTGGAGCAGGTTGAGAGCTTCAAGTTCCTTGGCATCCACATCACCAACAAACTAACATGGTTCATGCACACCAAGACAGTTGTGAAGAGGGCATGGAAAAACCTATTCCCCCTCAGGAGACTGAAAAGATTTGGCATGGGTCCTCAGATCCTCAAAGGTTTTACAGCTGCACCATCAAGACCATCCTGATGGGTTGCCTCACTACCTGGTATGGCAACTGTTTAGCCTCCGACCGCAAGGCACTACAGAGGGTAGTGAGTACGGCCCAGTACATCACAGGGGCCAAGCTTCCTGCCATCCAGGACCTCTATACAAGGCGGTGTCAGAGGAAGGCCCTAAAAATTGTCAAAGACTCCAGCCACCCTAGTCATAGACTGTTCTCCCTGCTACAGCATGGCAAGCAGTACAGGGGCACCAAGTCTAGGTCCAAGGGGCTTCTAAACAGCTTCTACCCCAAGCCATAAGACTCCTGAACATCTAATCAAATGGCTACCCAGACTATTTGCATTGTCCCCCCCCCCCCTCTTCTACGCTGCTGCTACTCTGTTATTATCTATGCATAGTCACTTAAATTTTTCTACCCACATGTACATATTACCTCAATTACCTCGACACCGGTGCCCTCGCACATTGACTCTGTACCGGTACCCCCTGTATATTGCCTCACTATTGTTATTTTACTGCTGCTCTTTAATTATTTGTTACTTTTATCACTTACTGTTTTCTTGGGGCATTTTCTTAAAACTGCATTGTTGGTTAAGGGCTTGTAAGTAAGCATTTCACTGTAAGGTCTACACCTGTTGTATTCGGCTCATGTGACCAATACAAATGGATTTGATTTGATTTGTTAGTTCTCCATGGATCTCCTTCCACTCCGGAGAAGAAAGATGAAGGTGTAGTTCCAGTTGAATTGGTTGGGAAATACAAAACCTCTGTCCTGCCGTTGGATCTACTATAACACTCCTTTAGTTCTTCACATAATCACTTTTTTTTGTCTTTACAATATCAAACAAAGATTGAGACTTTGAAATAAATGATAAGTGAACTAAAATTGAAATGTACGGTGACTAGTTCTCCTGCCTGCAGTACACACATAAGTACGCACAAATAATTGACACCTACTATAAATTCATACCGCACACACACTCACACACACACACAGAGCGTTGCTAAAAGCCTTTGTGTGAATGCATCCCTTAATACAATTGAGGGAGAAAAAATGAATAGTCATCCCTTGCTTTTGTTCTGATAACCACCTCCTTGGTCATATTCAGCTATTCATGTCCTGCTTTCCATAACAGAATGCTGCAGTGCTGTGTGAGCCCACCGCTAACCGCGTGTTCGTTAGAAATGGAAAACCCCCCTTCCAGCACTGTGCCGTTTCACAGAGAACATATAAAACAACCTGCTCTTTCATGTCAGAGTTTTTTCCTGACAAACCACAGTCCTTCCTCCCACTTCAATGTAGTCAGCCAGGGAGTGGGTGATATTTAAAGGTATTAAAATAAGAATATAAATGAATATCTTGATAGACCGGTAAAAGCAGAAAGAGTTTGCAGAGTCACTAACATTATAGATGGCTGTATATGGTATGAGGTAGCGAAACCACCTAATGATGTTGACTAGGTTACCCACCCACATACATCTCCCCACAGATACATTACATACACAAATGTATGTGGACACCTCTTCAAATTAGTGGTTTGGCTATTTCAACCACACCCGTTGATGACAGGCGAATAAAATCGAGCACACAGTCATGCAATCTACATAGACAAACACTGGGAGTAGAATGGCCTTACTGAAGAGGTCAGTGACTTTCAACGTGGCACCTCTGGAAGCAACGTCAGCACAAGAACTGTTCGTCTGGACCTTCATGAAATGGGTTTCCATGGCGGAGCAGCCGCTCACAATCCTAAGATCACCATGCGCAATGCCAAGCTTCGACTGGAATGGTGTAAAGCCCGCCGTCATTGGACTCTGGGGCAGTGGAAATGCGTTCTCTGGAGTGATGAATCACGCTTCACCATCTGGCAGTCCGACAGACGAATCTGGGTTTGGCGGATGCTAGGACAACGCTATCTGCCCCAATGCATAGTGCCAACTGGGTTTAGGCCCCTTAGTTCCAGTGAAGGGAAATCTTAATGTTACAGCATACAACGACATTCTAGACGATTCTGTACTTCCAAATGTGTGGCAACAGTTTCGGGAGGCCCTTTTCTGCTTCAGCATGACAATGCCCCTGTGCACAAAGCAAGGTCCATACAGAAATGGTTTGTAGAGATCGGTGTGGAAGAACTTGACTGGCCTGCACAGAGCCCTGACCTCAACCCCATCGAACACCTTTGGGATGTATTGGAATTCAGACTGCAAGCCAGGCCTTATCGCCTAACATAATTTGCCCAACCTCACTAATGCTCTTGTGGTTTAATTGAAGCAAGTCCTCGCAGCAATGTTCCAACATCTAGTGGGAAGCCTTACCAGAAGAGTGGAGGCTGTTATAGCAGCAAAGTGGAGGCCAACTCCATATTAATACCCATGATTTTGGAATGAGACGTTCGACGAGCAGGTGTCCACATACTTTTGGTAATGTAATGTATATATATATATATAATATATATATATATATATATATATATATATATATATATATATATATATATATATATATATACTGCTCAAAAAAATAAAGGGAACACTTAAACAACACAATGAAACTCCAAGTCAATCACACTTCTGTGAAATCAAACTGTTCACTTAGGAAGCAACACTGATTGACAATAAATTTCACATGCTGTTGTGCAAATGGAATAGACAACAGGTGGAAATTATAGGCAATTAGCAAGACACCCCAAATAAAGGAGTGGTTCTGCAGGTGGTAAACACAGACCACTTCTCAGTTCCTATGCTTCCTGGCTGATGTTTTGGTCACTTTTGAATGCTGGCGGTGCTTTCACTCTAGTGGTAGCATGAGACGGAGTCTACAACCCACACAAGTGGCTCAGGTAGTGCAGCTCATCCAGGATGGCACATCAATGCGAGCTGTGGCAAGAAAGTTTGCTGTGTCTGTCAGCGTAGTGTCCAGAGCATGGAGGCGCTACCAGGAGACAGGCCAGTACATCAGGAGACGTGGAGGAGGCCGTAGGAGGGCAACAACCCAGCAGCAGGACCGCTACCTCCACCTTTGTGCAAGGAGGAGCAGGAGGAGCACTGCCAGAGCCCTGCAAAATGACCTCCAGCAGGCCACAAATGTGCATGTGTCTGCTCAAACGGTCAGAAACAGACTCGCCAGAGGTAGCCTGACTGCCATTAGGTACCGAGATGAGATCCTCAGACCCCTTGTGAGACCATATGCTGGTGCGGTTGGCCCTGGGTTCCTCCTAATGCAAGACAATGCTAGACCTCATGTGGCTGGAGTGTGTCAGCAGTTCCTGCAAGAGGAAGGCATTGATGCTATGGACTGGCCCGCCCGTTCCCCAGACCTGAATCCAATTAAGCACATCTGGGACATCATGTCTCGCTCCATCCACCAACGCCACGTTGCACCACAGACTGTCCAGGAGTTGGCGGATGCTTTAGTCCAGGTCTAGGAGGAGATCTCTCAGGAGACCATCCGCCACCTCATCAGGAGCATGCCCAGGCATTGTAGGGAGGTCATACAGGCACGTGGAGGCCACACACACTACTGAGCCTCATTTTGACTTGTTTTAAGGACATTACATCAAAGTTGGATCAGCCTGTAGTGTGGTTTTCCACTTTAATTTTGAGTGTGACTCCAAATCCAGACCTCCATGGGTTGATAAATTGGATTTCCATTGATTATTTTTGTGTGATTTTGTTGTCAGCACATTCAACCATGTAAAGAAAAAAGTATTTAATAAGATTATTTCATTCATTCAGATCTAGGATGTGTTATTTTAGTGTTCCCTTTATTTTTTTGAGCAGTGTATATATATATATATATATATATATATATATATATATATATATATATATATATATATATATATACAGTTGAAGTCAGAAGTTTACATACACCTTAGCCAATTACATTTAAACTCAGTTTTTCACAATTCCTGACATTTAATTCTAGTAAAAATTCCCTGTTTTAGGGCAGTTAGGATCACCCCTGTATTTTAAGAATGTGAAATGTCAGAATAATAGTAGAGAGAATGATTTATTTCAGCTTTTATTTCTTTCATCACATTCACAGTGGGTCAGAAGTTCACATACACTCAATTAGTATTTGGTAGCATTGCCCTTAAATTGTTTAATTTGGGTCAAACGTTTCAGGTAGCCTGCCATAAGCTTCCCACAATAAGTTGGGTGAATTTTGACCCATTCCTCCTGACAGAGCTGGTGTAACTGAGTCAGGTTTGTAGGCCTCCTTGCTTGCACACACTTTTTCAGTTCTTCCCACAAATTTTCTATAGGATTGAGGTCAGGGCTTTGTGATGGCCACTCCATTACCTTCACTTTGTTGTCCTTAAGCCATTTTGCCACAACTTTGAAAGTATGCTTGGGGTCATTGTCCATTTGGAAGACCCATTTACGACCAAGCTTTAACTTCCTGACTGATGTCTTGAGATGTTGCTTCAATATATCCACGT
>NC_138310.1:74789983-74867483 GCF_965601325.2 Salmo salar
GAGACAGAGAGAGAGAGAGGGGGAGAGAGAGACAGAGAGAGAGGGAGAGACTGACAGAGAGAGGGAGACAGAGAGAGGGAGAGACTGACAGAGGGAGAGGGAGACAGAGAGAGGGAGAGACTGACAGGGAGGGAGAGAGACAGAGAGGGAGGGAGAGAGACAGAGAGGGAGGGAGAGAGACAGAGAGGGAGGGAGACAGAGAGGAAGGGAGAGAGAAAGAGAGGGAGAGAGACAGAGAGGGAGGGAGAGAGACAGAGAGGGAGAGAGAGAGACAGACAGAGAAGGAGAGAGCCAGACAAAGGGAGAGAGACAGAGAGGGAGGGAGAGAGACAGAGAGGGAGAGAGACAGAGAGGGAGAGAGACAGAGAGGGAGGGAGACAGAGAGGGAGAGAGACAGAGAGGGAGGGAGACAGAGAGGGAGAGAGACAGAGAGGGAGGGAGACAGAGAGGGAGGGAGACAGAGAGGGAGGGAGAGAGACAGAGAGGGAGAGGGACAGAGAGGGAGAGAGACAGACAGAGAGACAGACAGAGAGGGAGAGAGACAGGGAGAGAGGGAGAGAGACAGAGAGGGAGGGAAACAGAGAGGGAAGGTACCAGAGAGGGAGGGAGACAGAGAGGGAGGGAGACAGACAGAGAGGGAGAGAGACAGAGAGGGAGAGAGACAGAGAGGGAGAGAGACAGAGAGGGAGAGAGACAGAGAGGGAGGGAGACAGAGAGGGAGGGAGACAGACAGAGAGGGAGAGAGACAGAGAGGGAGGGAGACAGAGAGGGAGGGAGACAGACAGACAGAGAGGGAGAGAGACAGAGAGGGAGAGAGACAGAGAGGGAGAGAGACAGACAGAGAGGGAGAGAGACAGAGAGGGAGAGAGACAGAGAGGGAGAGAGACAGAGAGGGAGAGAGACAGAGAGGGAGAGAGACAGAGAGGGAGGGAGACAGAGAGGGAGGGAGACAGACAGAGAGGGAGAGAGACAGAGAGGGAGAGAGACAGAGAGGGAGAGAGACAGAGAGGGAGAGAGACAGAGAGGGAGAGAGACAGAGAGGGAGAGAGAGAGAGAGGGAGGGAGAGAGACAGAGAGGGAGAGGGACAGAGAGGGAGAGAGACAGAGAGGGAGGGAGACAGAGAGGGAGGGAGACAGAGAGGGAGGGAGACAGAGAGGGAGAGAGACAGAGAGGGAGAGAGACAGAGAGGGAGGGAGACAGAGAGGGAGAGAGACAGAGAGGGAGGGAGACAGAGAGGGAGAGAGACAGAGACAGAGAGGGAGAGAGACAGAGAGGGAGGGAGACAGAGAGGGAGGGAGAGAGAGAGGGAGGGAGACAGAAAGGGAGGGAGACAGACAGAGAGGGAGAGAGACAGAGAGGGAGGGAGACAGAGAGGGAGAGAGACAGAGAGGGAGGGAGACAGAGAGGGAGAGAGACAGAGAGGGAGAGAGACAGAGAGGGAGGGAGACAGAGAGGGAGGGAGAGAGAGAGGGAGGGAGACAGAGAGGGAGGGAGACAGAGAGGGAGGGAGACAGAGAGGGAGACAGACAGAGAGGGAGGGAGACAGAGAGGGAGGGAGACAGAGAGGGAGAGAGACAGAGAGGGAGGGAGACAGAGAGGGAGGGAGACAGAGAGGGAGGGAGACAGAGAGGGAGGGAGACAGAGAGGGAGACAGACAGAGAGGGAGGGAGAGAGACAGAGAGGGAGAGAGACAGAGAGGGAGAGAGACAGAGAGGGAGAGAGACAGAGAGGGAGGGAGACAGAGAGGGAGGGAGAGAGACAGAGAGGGAGGGAGACAGAGAGGGAGAGAGACAGAGAGGGAGAGAGACAGAGAGGGAGAGAGACAGAGAGGGAGAGAGACAGAGAGGGAGAGAGACAGAGAGGGAGGGAGACAGAGAGGGAGGGAGAGAGACAGAGAGGGAGGGAGACAGAGAGGGAGAGAGACAGAGAGGGAGGGAGACAGAGAGGGAGGGAGAGAGACAGAGAGGGAGGTACAGGTAGTAGTGGTGATGGAAATGATAACAGTTTAATGATGGTGGTGGTAGTAGTAGTAGTAATGATGATGGTAGTACTGATGTAATGGTGAGGATGACAGTTAGTTATAAATTAGTTATAGTTTCATTTTCCATGTTTATCCTTACATATTTATTGTATTTCTACTATTGACTGTTACCATTTTATTGTTGTTATTATAACTATTTTCTTTATTTATGTTATTATTTGGTACTATTTTATATTATTCTTCATTATTTATTACAATGTATTTCTGTACATTTTTGCTTTGGCAATATTGCAGCAATGTTTTTCATGCCAATAAAGCAGCTTCAATTTGAATTTGAATTTGAGGGAGAGAGACAGAGAGAGAGGCAGAGAGAAAGACAGAGAGGGAGAGAGACAGACAAGGGAGAGAGAGAACAGACAGAGAGGGAGAGAGACAGAGAGAGAGGCAGAGAGAAAGACAGAGAGGGAGAGAGACAGACAAGGGAGAGAGAGAACAGACAGAGACGGAGAGGGACAGAGAGAGAGGCAGAGAGAAAGACAGAGAGGGAGAGAGACAGACAAGGGAGAGAGAGAACAGACAGAGAGGGAGAGGGACAGAGAGAGAGGCAGAGAGAAAGACAGAGAGGGAGAGAGACAGACAAGGGAGAGAGAGAACAGACAGAGAGGGAGAGGGACAGAGAGAGAGGGAGAGAGAAAGACAGAGAGGGAGAGAGACAGACAAGGGAGAGAGAGAACAGACAGAGAGGGAGAGGGACAGAGAGAGAGGGAGAGAGAAAGACAGAGAGGGAGAGAGACAGACAAGGGAGAGAGAGAACAGACAGAGAGGGAGAGGGACAGAGAGAGAGGGAGAGAGAAAGACAGAGAGAGAGAGAGGCAGAGAGAAAGACAGAGAGGGAGAGAGACAGACAAGGGAGAGAGAGAACAGACAGAGAGGGAGAGAGACAGAGAGAGAGGCAGAGAGAAAGACAGAGAGGGAGAGAGACAGACAAGGGAGAGAGAGAACAGACAGAGACGGAGAGGGACAGAGAGAGAGGCAGAGAGAAAGACAGAGAGGGAGAGAGACAGACAAGGGAGAGAGAGAACAGACAGAGAGGGAGAGGGACAGAGAGAGAGGCAGAGAGAAAGACAGAGAGGGAGAGAGACAGACAAGGGAGAGAGAGAACAGACAGAGAGGGAGAGGGACAGAGAGAGAGGGAGAGAGAAAGACAGAGAGGGAGAGAGACAGACAAGGGAGAGCGAGAACAGACAGAGAGGGAGAGGGACAGAGAGAGAGGGAGAGAGAAAGACAGAGAGGGAGAGAGACAGACAAGGGAGAGAGAGAACAGACAGAGAGGGAGAGGGACAGAGAGAGAGGGAGAGAGAAAGACAGAGAGGGAGAGAGACAGACAAGGGAGAGAGAGAACAGACAGAGACAGAGAGGGACAGAGAGAGAGGGAGAGAGAAAGACAGAGAGGGAGAGAGACAGACAAGGGAGAGAGAGAACAGACAGAGAGGGAGAGGGACAGAGAGAGATGCAGAGAGAAAGACAGAGAGGGAGAGAGACAGACAGGGAGAGAGAGAACAGACAGAGAGGGAGAGACACAGACAGGGAGGGACCGAGACAGACAGAGAGGGAGAGGGACAGACAGATCGGGTGAGAAACAGAGAAATGGACAGACAGAGGGAGACAGACAGAGGGAGAGAGAGACAGCCAGAAAGGGAGAGAGACAGACAGAGGGAGAGAGAGACAGACAGAGAGGGAGATAGACAGAGATTGAGGGAGAGAGACAGACAGAGAGGGAGAGACAGAGCGGGAGAGAGACAGACAGAGAGGGAGAGAGAGAGACAGACAGACAGAGAGGGAGAGAGACAGAGATTGAGGGAGAGAGACAGACAGAGAGGGAGAGACAGAGCGGGAGAGAGACAGACAGAGAGGGAGAGAGACAGACAGAGAGGGAGAGAGACAGACAGAGAGGGAGAGAGACACACAGAGAGGGAGAGAGACAGACAGAGAGGGAGAGAGACAGACAGAGAGGGAGAGAGACAGACGGAGAGGGAGAGAGACAGAGAGGGAGAGAGACATAGATAGGAAGGGAGAGAGACAGACAGAGAGGGAGAGAGACAGACAGAGAGGGAGAGAGACACAGAGAGGGAGAGAGACAGACAGAGAGGGAGAGAGACAGACAGAGAGGGAGAGAGACAGACGGAGAGGGAGAGAGACAGAGAGGGAGAGAGACATAGATAGGAAGGGAGAGAGACAGACAGAGAGGGAGAGAGACAGACAAGGGAGAGAGAGAACAGACAGAGACGGAGAGGGACAGAGAGAGAGGCAGAGAGAAAGACAGAGAGGGAGAGAGACAGACAAGGGAGAGAGAGAACAGACAGAGAGGGAGAGGGACAGAGAGAGAGGCAGAGAGAAAGACAGAGAGGGAGAGAGACAGACAAGGGAGAGAGAGAACAGACAGAGAGGGAGAGGGACAGAGAGAGAGGGAGAGAGAAAGACAGAGAGGGAGAGAGACAGACAAGGGAGAGAGAGAACAGACGAGAGGGAGAGGGACAGAGAGAGAGGGAGAGAGAAAGACAGAGAGGGAGAGAGACAGACAAGGGAGAGAGAGAACAGACAGAGAGGGAGAGGGACAGAGAGAGAGGGAGAGAGAAAGACAGAGAGGGAGAGAGACAGACAAGGGAGAGAGAGAACAGACAGAGAGGGAGAGGGACAGAGAGAGAGGGAGAGAGAAAGACAGAGAGAGAGAGAGGCAGAGAGAAAGACAGAGAGGGAGAGAGACAGACAAGGGAGAGAGAGAACAGACAGAGAGGGAGAGAGACAGAGAGAGAGGCAGAGAGAAAGACAGAGAGGGAGAGAGACAGACAAGGGAGAGAGAGAACAGACAGAGACGGAGAGGGACAGAGAGAGAGGCAGAGAGAAAGACAGAGAGGGAGAGAGACAGACAAGGGAGAGAGAGAACAGACAGAGAGGGAGAGGGACAGAGAGAGAGGCAGAGAGAAAGACAGAGAGGGAGAGAGACAGACAAGGGAGAGAGAGAACAGACAGAGAGGGAGAGGGACAGAGAGAGAGGGAGAGAGAAAGACAGAGAGGGAGAGAGACAGACAAGGGAGAGCGAGAACAGACAGAGAGGGAGAGGGACAGAGAGAGAGGGAGAGAGAAAGACAGAGAGGGAGAGAGACAGACAAGGGAGAGAGAGAACAGACAGAGAGGGAGAGGGACAGAGAGAGAGGGAGAGAGAAAGACAGAGAGGGAGAGAGACAGACAAGGGAGAGAGAGAACAGACAGAGACAGAGAGGGACAGAGAGAGAGGGAGAGAGAAAGACAGAGAGGGAGAGAGACAGACAAGGGAGAGAGAGAACAGACAGAGAGGGAGAGGGACAGAGAGAGATGCAGAGAGAAAGACAGAGAGGGAGAGAGACAGACAGGGAGAGAGAGAACAGACAGAGAGGGAGAGACACAGACAGGGAGGGACCGAGACAGACAGAGAGGGAGAGGGACAGACAGATCGGGTGAGAAACAGAGAAATGGACAGACAGAGGGAGACAGACAGAGGGAGAGAGAGACAGCCAGAAAGGGAGAGAGACAGACAGAGGGAGAGAGAGACAGACAGAGAGGGAGATAGACAGAGATTGAGGGAGAGAGACAGACAGAGAGGGAGAGACAGAGCGGGAGAGAGACAGACAGAGAGGGAGAGAGAGAGACAGACAGACAGAGAGGGAGAGAGACAGAGATTGAGGGAGAGAGACAGACAGAGAGGGAGAGACAGAGCGGGAGAGAGACAGACAGAGAGGGAGAGAGACAGACAGAGAGGGAGAGAGACAGACAGAGAGGGAGAGAGACACACAGAGAGGGAGAGAGACAGACAGAGAGGGAGAGAGACAGACAGAGAGGGAGAGAGACAGACGGAGAGGGAGAGAGACAGAGAGGGAGAGAGACATAGATAGGAAGGGAGAGAGACAGACAGAGAGGGAGAGAGACAGACAGAGAGGGAGATAGACAGAGATTGAGGGAGAGAGACAGACAGAGAGGGAGAGACAGAGCGGGAGAGAGACAGACAGAGAGGGAGAGAGAGAGACAGACAGACAGAGAGGGAGGGAGACAGAGAGGGAGGGAGAGAGACAGAGAGGGAGGGAGACAGAGAGGGAGCGAGACAGAGAGGGAGGGAGACAGAGAGGGAGGGAGAGAGACAGACAGAGAGGGAGAGAGACAGAGAGGGAGAGAGACATAGATAGGAAGGGAGAGAGACAGACAGAGAGGGAGAGAGACAGACAGAGAGGGAGAAACACCAACAGAAACATTTATTAAACTAAGCACTTTTTGCGGCATGCAGGCAAGCATAGTTTTGAAAGCTCCCTTTCATCCAGACATTGCTGATCTGTCCTTTTTTTAAAAGGTAAAATAATAAAACCCTTTTCATCACTTTGAAGAGAAGAAGTGACAGAAGTCCCATAATAATCATATCAAGTCCTACGTGGGAATAGTCACGTTCAAAGCACTAAGCAGCGCTACTGTAGTAGGCTTCTCTGTGTTGGGCCTAATTACTGTAGACCACATATCACATTCACTTAATTCTCCAACCAGGGCATTTCCTATTCCCTCATTAATTCCATTACAAAAGGGGGCTGTCTTAGCACAAAAGGGGGCTGTCTTAGCTGAGATGTGATGAGGGAGAGGAAGAGATCTGCTTTGGGTTTTGCATGGATTCGCATTAGCGTTTACAGCTTGCCAATTAGCCCAGCGGTTACTAGCGGTCGTTGCAGCTACAAATGTAGGATCTTAATCTGACCACCCTGTTGCAGGAGAAAGTTACTGTAATTGTCACGTCCTGACCAGTATAAGGGGTTATTTGTTATTGCAGTTTGGTCAGGACATGGCAGGGGGTTTGTTTTATGTGGTTCGGGGTTTGTTGGGCTATGTTCCTATGTAAGAGGGGTGTTTGTTTAGAGTGTTTTGGGGTTTGTTGGGCTATGTTCTTGTTAGTTTATTTCTATGTTAGTTCTAGTCTTTCTATTTCTATGTTTAGTTAATGGGGTTGACCTTCAATTGGAAGCAGCTGCTCCTCGTTGCTTCTAATTGAAGGTCTTATTTAAGAGGGGTGTTTTTTCTATGGGATTTGTGGGTAGTTGTCTCCTGTTTTGTGTCTGTGCACCTGACAGGACTGTTTAGTGTCGTTTGTTGTTTTGTATACGTGTTTCTTTTGTTTTTCCTTCTTTTAATAAAAATAAAGAAGATGAGGATACACGTTCCCGCTGCACCTCGGTCCAATCCTTACGACGCCCATGACAGAACTACCCACCAACAACGGACCAAGCAGCGGAGGAAGGAGCACGATGAAGAAGGATGGACATGAGCAGAAATGAGGATGAGCATATCCAGGGCTATGGAGGAGTTAAGGGAGCCCGAGATGCCCTGGCTAGGCCAGGGTTGAGCCCTAAGCCAACTCCCCGTGCTTACCGGAGGCAGTGTAGTACGGGGAGTCAGGCCCCGTGCTATGGGATGATGCGCACGGCGTCGAGGCCGAGCATCCACAGGCTGGTGTGCTTGGTGCCAGCATCCCGCATTTGCCGGGGGGAAGCGGGCACCCAGCCAGTACGGGTGGTGCCAGTCCTGCGCTCGAGACCGCCAGTGCGCCTCCACGGCCCAGTGTATCCTGTTCCCGCTCCCCGCACTAGCCCTGAGGTGTGTGTCTCCAGTCTGGCACCTCTAAAGCCAGCACCACGCACCAGGCCTCCAGTGCATCAGCCCAGTCTAGTACGACTTGTTCCCGCTCCTCGCACTAGCCTTGGGGTGCGTGTCTCCAGTCTGGTACCTCCAGTACCAGCCCCATGCACCAGGCCTTCAGTGCATCAGCCCAGTCCAGCTCGTCCTGCTCCTGCTCCTCACACTAGCCCTGTGGTGCGTGTCCCTAGTCTGGCGCTTCCTAAGCCAGCCCCACGCATCAGGCCTTCAGTGCGCAGTCCCCGTCCAGAATGTCCGGCGACAGTGCCTCGTCCAGAGTGTCCGGCGACAGTGCCTCGTCCAGAGTGTCCGTAGAGAGACGGCCCACAGTCCGGAGCCAGCAGAGACGGCCCACAGTCCGGAGCCGAGAGAGACGGCCCACAGTCCGGAGCCGAGAGAGACGGCCCACAGTCCGGAGCTGAGAGAGACGGCCCACAGTCCGGAACTGAGAGAGTCGCCCAACAGTCCGGAATCGGCGCAGCCAGAGTCGCCCTCGCACTAGCCTTGAAGTGCGTGGCTCCAGTCTGATACCTCCAGTACCAGCACCACGCACTAGGCTTCCAGTGCATCAGCCCAGTCCAGTATGTCCTGTTCCCGCTCCTCGCACTAGCCTTGAAGTGCGTGTCTCCAGTCTGATACCTCCAGTACCAGCACCCCGCATCAGGCTTCCAGTGCGTCAGCCCAGTCCAACTCAGCCCGTTCCTGCTCCCCACACTAGCCCTGAAGTGCGTGTCCCCAAACTGGCACATCCAATACCAGCACCACGTATCAGGCTTCCAGTGCGTCAGCCCAGTCCAACTCGGCCGGTTCCTGCTCTCCGCACTAGCCCTGAGGTGCGTGTCCCCAGGCTGGTACCTCCACTACCAGCCCCACGCATCAGGCTTCCAGTGTGTCAGCCCAGTCCCGAGTGTCCGGCAACAGTACCTCGTCCAGAGTGTCCGGCAACAGTACCTCATCCAGAGTGTCCGGCAACAGTACCTCGTCCAGAGTGTCCGGCAACAGTACCTCGTCCAGAGTGTCCGGCAACAGTACCTCGTCCAGAGTGTCCGGCAACAGTACCTCGTCCAGAGTATCCGGCAACAGTGTCTAGTCCAGAACCGAGTGAGACGGCCTACTGTCCAGAACCGAGTGAGACGGCCTACTGTCCGGCACTGAGTGAGACGGCCTACAGTCCGGAACCGAGTGAGTCTGCCTACAGTCTGGAACCGAGTGAGTCTGCCTACAGTCTGGAACAGAGTGAGACGGCCTACAGTCCGGAACCGAGTGAGTCTGCCTACAGTCTGGAACAGAGTGAGACGGCCTACAGTCCGGAACCGAGTGAGTCTGCCTGCAGTCCGGAGCCGAGTGAGTCTGCCTGCAGTCCGGAGCCGAGTGAGTCTGCCTGCAGTCCGGAGCCGAGTGAGTCTGCCTACAGTCCGGAACAGAGTGAGACGGCCTACAGTCCGGAACCAAGTGAGTCTGCCTGCAGTCTGGAGCCGAGTGAGTCTGCCTGCAGTCCGGAACCGAGTGAGTCTGCCTGCAGTCCGGAACCGAGTGAGTCTGCCTACAGTCCGGAACCGAGTGAGTCTGCCTACAGTCCGGAACCGAGTGAGTCTGCCTACAGTCTGGAGCTTCCAGAGTCGGCTTACAGTCCGGAGCTCCCAGAGACGCTCTACAGCCCTGAGCATTCAGCAGGGGTGAACAGGTTGGGTGGGGGAAGTAGACCTGAGCCTGAGCCACCTCCAGTATAGGTTGGTTGGGGAGGAGAGCGTGTAGCAGAGGAGCCGTCGTTGACGGCAGCCACCCTCCCTTCCCTCCCTTTAGTTTAGGGGATTTATTTTTGTTTTGGGGTTATTTTGTTTATTTGTGTGAGGTGCAGCCGGGGTCTGCACCTTTGGGGGGGGGGGGGTACTGTCACATCCTGACCAGTAATAGGGTTTATTTGTTATTGTAGTTTGGTCAGGACGTGGCAGGGGGTATTTGTTTTATGTGGTTCGGGCTGGTTGTGTTAGTTGTAGGGTGTTTGATTTAGTATTCCGGGTTTTGGGCACTGTTCTATGTATAGAGGTCGACCGATTATGATTTTTCAACGCCGATACCGATGCCGATTGTTGGGGGCCAAAAAAGCCGATACCGATTAATCGGCCGATTCTTTTTTCTTTTTTTTTATAATGACAATTACAACAATACTGAATGAACACTTATTTTAACTTAATATAATACATCAATAAAATTAATTTAGCCTCAAATAAATAATGAAACATGTTCAATTTGGTTTAAATAACGCAAAACAAAGTGTTGGAGAAGAAAGTAAAAGTGCAATATGTGCCATGTAAGAAAGCTAATGTTTAAGTGCCTTGCTCAGAACATGGGAACATATGAAAGCTAGTGGTTCCTTTTAACATGAGTCTTCAATATTCCCAGGTAAGAAGTTTTAGGTTGTAGTTATTATAGGAATTATAGGACTACTTCTCTCTATACGATTTGTATTTCATATACCTTTGACTATTGGATGTTCTTATAAGCACTTTAGTATTGCCAATGTAACAATATAGCTTCAGTCCCTCTCCTCGCTCCTACCTGGGCTCAAACCAGGAACACATCGACAACAGCCACCCTCAAAGCAGCGTTACCCATGCAGAGGAAGGGAAACAACTACTCCAAGTCTCAGAGTGAGTGACGTTTGAAACGCTATTAGCGTGCACCCGGCTAACTAGCTAGCCATTTTACATTGGTTACACCAGCCTAATCTTGGGAGTTGATAGGCTTGAAGGGGTGGGTATAATTTGTGGAACGTTCCAACAGGAATCTGTTCCAAAAAACGTAAAGTAAAAGGTTGCCAACCAACAATGCATACAAAGTAGCAACGCATGCAAACCTAGCTAACTAGCTGCCGAATAGGCATCAACTCACCACGTAGCTTATTCTTAATGTTTGTCCATAGGCAAACAGACATGTGAGGACAGACATTTTTCGGAATAAACGTGATGAGTGAAAAACGCAATGAAATAGACCACTCCCTACCCGGTATCTTATTCTGCCGCTATACAACTTTGTATGTGTTGTTTTTTGTAAACCTTGTTATTTACGAAGTTTTTGGAATAGATTCCTGTTGGAACGTTCCACAAATTATACCCACCCAGGTTGAAGTCATAAACAGGGCAATGCTTGAAGCACAGCGAAGGGCTGTTTGAATTAATGCTTACGAGCCTGCTGCTGCCTACCACCGCTCAGTCAGACTGCTCTATCAAATCATAGACTTAATTATAATATAATAAACACACAGAAATACAAGCCTTAGGTCATTAATATGGTCGAATCCGGAAACTATCATCTCGAAAACAAAAGTTTTTTTCTTTCAGTGACATACGGAACCGTTCCGTATTTTATCTAACGGGTGACTAAGTCTAAATATTCCTGTTAGGCATTGATGTTTATGGTTAGGTACATTGGTGCAACGACAGTACTTCTTTCGCAAATGCGCTTGTTAAATCAACACCCGTTTGTCGAAGTAGGCTGTGATTCAATGAAAATTAACAGGCACCTTATCAATTATATACAACGCAGGACACGTTAGATAAACTAGTAATATCATCAACCATGTGTAGTTAACTACTGATTATGTTGAGATTGATCGTTTTTTATAAGTCTAATGCTAGCTAGCAACTTACCTTTGCTTCTTGCTGCCCTCGCGTAACAGGTGTTAATCCTGTTAATCCTTGTGGAGTGCAATGTAGGGCAGGTGGTTAGAGCGCTGGACTGGTAACCGAAGGTTGCAAAAACGAATCCCCCCTGAACAAGGCAGTTAACCCCCGTTTCTAGGCCGTCATTGTAAATAAGAATGTGTTCTTAATCTGACTTGGCTAGTTAAATAAAGGTGTAAAAAATATATATATATATATATATATATTTTTAATCGGCAAATCGGTGAACCGATTGTTATGAAAACTTGAAATCGGCCCTAATTAATCGGCCATTCCGATTAATCGGTCGACCTCTATTTATGTATTTCTATGTTCAGTCTAGTTATTTGTATTTCTATGTTTAGTTAATTGGGGGTTGAACCCTCAATTGGAGGCAGGTGTTTTCTCGTTGCCTCTGATTGGGGGTTCTATAAATTAGGTATGTGTTTGTTTTAGTATTTGTGGGAGATTGTGCTGGGTATAGCTCTGTGCCTTACCGGCCTGTTATTTGTTGTTGTGTTTTTGTGTACGTATTTATTTTGGTTTACCTTCTTTGTCCATTTAAATAAAAGAAGATGAGTGCACATTTCCCCGCTGTGTCTTGGTCCACTTTACCCTACGACAACCGTGACACTTTGATTCAAACCCAAACCCCTTTCTTTGTGTAACCAGCCGTCATATCGGTTTCGTCCGCTAGGGACTTTTTCTTTTATGACATGATAAGTAATCAATGTATGATCCATCCTGTGTATATGTAATTCTGTGTGATTATTTAGGTATTTAGTAAATAAATAATAAAGACAATTTATGTATTGCTGATTCAACTTGTTAGCCAGGGTTCGTGAAGATAGCCAAGAATTTTACGACGTTCAGATGAGACTGAATAATGTGACGATTAATAATTGACTGCTATTGATATAAAAGACCTTCAGATCTTTAAGAGTTTATTCGGAAGACAACTGCTCTACAAACACTCTTCCGTGGTGCCCCTGGTTATTAACAAGTTAATTGTTGCATGGTTTAATTCAATCACGTAATCAATCAAACATTAGGTAATCTATTTGATAAAATAGCCTGTCACATAATTTAGTCAATCAGAGACACGACAACACAAATGTAGACGTTCCTATATACTGACAGTCATTTCATTATGAAAGGTGCTTTGAACACACAGGCTCTTCATTGGAACGATATGACAATTAAAAAGAAATAAAAAATAGAAAAAGTCTCCTGATGATGACACGTTATATTAACATTGTGTCCAAGTTGAAAGGATGTGATTGGCAAGGTGTTGGCTCAGGGAGGGGTTCATTGTGTTTTCTCTGTCACGGTGTTGTTGGCTTGGTCAGAACGTGTGACGGGTGTAGAACTCTGTTGCTGCAGCTCCGTGCAGCTGTTACATGTTATTGGAGGTGACAAGAGTCTTGTTAGTTAAATTTATGACATATCAATATAAACCCATTTCCATGAGAGATGAATTTAAGTTGACTTAGAGGTTTACACACAAACAAACACACACACACACACACACACACACACACACACACACACACACACACACACACACACACACACACACACACACACACACACACACACACACACACACACACACACACACACGCACGCAAACACACACACACACAGACACACACATACACAGATGCACACAGGCACTTGCGCACACACACACACACACACACACACACACACACACACACACACACACACACACACACACACACACATCACACACACACACACACACACACACACACACACACACACACACACACACACACACACACACACACACACACACACACACACACACACACACACACACACACACACACACACACAGTCACACACAGAAGGACATAGTATAGGCAGTGAATACAGTTGTTTTCTATGGAAACAACTTTTCAACTTTAACTAACCATTAAACATCAGTCTTTGTCAACAACAGAGTCACAAAGCTATGTGGCTGTTGTTGATGAAAAGACAAGATGGAGGAAGTCAATATGGTGTCTGTGATTTTCAGTAATTCACTTCCATTTGACTTTGAAGAATGGATCAGAAAAGCAAGCATCAAAGAGATATATAATAGGCAGAATGTTCTGACATGAAAGGGGCTTTGGGAGAGCAGCCCATCAACTGCTGTGTAGTCTCTCTTTATAGACCAACATGTTGCTTTCCTACCTCTCCCCCAATCACACACTCTTTCTCCCCCAATCCTTTCCATATCTTGTCCTAAAAAGCGCTTAAAATAAAATGTTATATCATTATTATAAAACAGTTTCATCTTTGAATACACCTATTTCTTTGTATTTTTAGAATCCAGTGATTCCTCTTTCTCTAATTATCCCATTCCTATTTCCTATAGCCACAACCATACTAGGAGGAATACCTACGTAAGAATGCAGTTCATTGACTATAGTTCAGGCTTCAACACCATAGTATCCTCCAAGCTCATCATTAAGCTCAGGACCCTGGGTCTGAACCCCGCCCTGTGCATCTGGGTCCTGGACTTCCTGACGGGCTGACCCCAGGTGGTGAAGGTAGGGAACAACAGCTCCCCTTCGCTGATCCTCAACACAGGGGCCCCACAAGGGTATGTGATCAGTCCCCTCCTGTACTCCCTGTTCACCCATGACTGCGTGGCCACGCACACCTCCAACTCAATCATCAAGTTTGCAGACGACACAACAGTAGTAGGCCTGATTACCAACAATGATGAGACAGCCTACAGGGAGGAGGTGAGGGACCTGGGAGAGTGGTGCCAGAAAAATAACCTCTCACTCAACATCAAACAAGACGAAGGAGCTGATCGTGGACTTCAGGAAACAGCAGAGGGAGCACGCCCCTATCCACATCAACTGGACCACAGAGGAGTACGTGGAAATCGCCAAGTTCCTCAGTGCACACATCACTGACAATCTGAAATGATCCACCCACATATAGAGTGTGGTGAAGAAAGCACAACAGTGCCTCTTTAACCTCAAGAGGCTGAAGAAATTCGGCTTCACCCTAAGACCCTCACAAACTTTTACAGATGCGCAATTGAGAGTATCCTGTCGGGCTGTATCACCGCCTGGTATGGCAACTGCACCGCCCGCAACCACAGGGCTCTCCAGAGGGTGGCGCGGTCTGCCCAACACATCACCGGGGGCACACTGCCTGCCCTCCAGGACACCTACAGCACCCGATGTCACAGAAAGGCCAAAAAGATCATCAAGGACATCAACCACCCAAGCCACTGCCTGCTCACCCCGCTATCATCCAGAAGGTGAGGTCAGTACAGGTGCATCAAAGCTGGGACAGAGAGTCTGAAAAACTGATTCTATCTCAAGGCAATCAGACTGTTACATAGACATCACTAGCCAGCTACCACCCGGTTACTCAACCCTGCACCTTAGAGGCTGCTGCCCTGTATACATAGACATGGAATCACTGGTCACTTTAATAATGGAACACTAGTCACTTTAATAATGTTTACATAGTGTTTTACTCATCTCATATGTATATAATGTATTCTGTTCTACTGTATTTAGTCAATGCCACTCTGACATTGCTTGTCCTAATATTTATATATTTCTTAATTCCATTTGTTTACTTTTAGATTTGTGTGCATTGTTGTGAATTCTTAGATACTACTGCACTGTTGGAGCTAGGAACACAAGTATTTCTCTACACCCACAATAACATCTGCTAAAAATGTGTATGTGACCAATAACATGTGATTTGATTTGATTTGAAAAGAGTCAACACCTCAAATTGCAAACGCTCATATCCTCACCACAAACACACAAACAAATCTTCTGTTCACTTACCACTTCTCCTTACCACCCCTCTTTACCACCTCTCCTTACCACCTCTCCTTACCACCTCTCTTTACCAACTCTCCTTACCACCTTTCCTTACCACCTTTCCTTACCACCTCTCCTTACCACCTATCAGTCACCATCTCTTTCTGTTTCCCCCCCTTTTCTCTACCTCCCTCTCTTCCTGTGTTCCTCTATTTCTCTCCAGTCAAGGTCAAAGGTTTTATTTTTAGCCCCAATAACTGGAAAGTGTGTCCTGTCGGTCTCCGACATGGAAAGACACTCTGAGTGTGAACAGCATGAGCAGACCTCCCAGAGGGCCACAGCAGTTAAACTGAGAGCATAACCAGTCCCTGGACACACCAGCACCACGTCACCACAACACAACCAGTCCCTAGATACAGAGAACTATGACGTCACCACAACACAACCAGTCCCTAGATACAGAGAACTATGACGTCACCACAACACAACCAGCCCCTAGATACAGAGAACTATGACGTCACCACAACACAACCAGCCCTTAGATACAGAGAACTATGACGTCACCACAACACAACCAGCCCCTAGATACAGAGAACTATGACGTCACCACAACACAACCAGTCCCTAGATACAGAGAACTATGACGTCACCACAACACAACCAGTCCCTAGATACAGAGAACTATGACGTCACCACAACACAACCAGTCCCTAGATACAGAGAACTATGACGTCACCACAACACAACCAGCCCCTAGATACAGAGAACTATGACGTCACCACAACACAACCAGTCCCTAGATACAGAGAACTATGACGTCACCACAACACAACCAGTCCCTAGATACAGAGAACTATGACGTCACCACAACACAACCAGTCCCTAGATACAGAGAACTATGACGTCACCACAACACAACCAGTCCCTAGATACAGAGAACTATGACGTCACCACAACACAACCAGTCCCTAGAAACAGAGAACTATGACGTCACCACAACACAACCAGCCCCTAGATACAGAGAACTATGACGTCACCACAACACAACCAGCCCCTAGATACAGAGAACTATGACGTCACCACAACACAACCAGTCCCTAGAAACAGAGAACTATGACGTCACCATAACACAACCAGTCCCTAGATACAGAGAACTATGACGTCACCACAACACAACCAGCCCCTAGATACAGAGAACTATGACGTCACCACAACACAACCAGTCCCTAGATACAGAGAACTATGACGTCACCACAACACAACCAGCCCATTGATACAGAGAGCTATGACGTCACCACAACACAACCAGTCCCTAGATACAGAGAACTATGACGTCACCACAACACAACCAGTCCCTAGATACAGAGAACTATGACGTCACCACAACACAACCAGCCCCTAGATACAGAGAACTATGACGTCACCACAACACAACCAGTCCCTAGATACAGAGAACTATGACGTCACCACAACACAACCAGCCCCTAGATACAGAGAACTATGACGTCACCACAACACAACCAGCCCCTAGATACAGAGAACTATGACGTCACCACAACACAACCAGTCCCTAGATACAGAGAACTATGACGTCACCACAACACAACCAGTCCCTAGATACAGAGAACTATGACGTCACCACAACACAACCAGTCCCTAGAAACAGAGAACTATGACGTCACCACAACACAACCAGCCCCTAGATACAGAGAACTATGACGTCACCACAACACAACCAGTCCCTAGATACAGAGAACTATGACGTCACCACAACACAACCAGCCCCTAGATACAGAGAACTATGACGTCACCACAACACAACCAGTCCCTAGATACAGAGAACTATGACGTCACCACAACACAACCAGCCCCTAGATACAGAGAACTATGACGTCACCACAACACAACCAGCCCCTAGATACAGAGAACTATGACGTCACCACAACACAACCAGTCCCTAGATACAGAGAACTATGACGTCACCACAACACAACCAGTCCCTAGATACAGAGAACTATGACGTCACCACAACACAACCAGTCCCTAGAAACAGAGAACTATGACGTCACCACAACACAACCAGCCCCTAGATACAGAGAACTATGACGTCACCACAACACAACCAGTCCCTAGATACAGAGAACTATGATGTCACCACAACACAACCAGTCCCTAGATACAGAGAACTATGACGTCACCACAACACAACCAGCCCCTAGATACAGAGAACTATGACGTCACCACAACACAACCAGTCCCTAGATACAGAGAACTATGACATCACCACAACACAACCAGTCCCTAGACATACGGAACTATGTCATCACCACAACACAACCAGTCTCTAGACATATGGAACTATGACATCACCACAACACAACTAGTCTCTAGACATACGGAACTATGACATCACCACAACACAACCAGTCTCTAGACATACGGAACTATGACATCACCACAACACAACCAGTCCCTGGACATATGGAACTATGACATCACCACAACACAACCAGTCTCTAGACATACGGAACTATGACATCACCACAACACAGCCAGTCCCTAGATACAGAGAACTATGACATCACCACAACACAGCCAGTCTCTAGACATACAAACCTATGACATCACCACAACACAGCTAGTCCCTAGACACACAGAAGTATGACATCACCACAACACAGACAGTCCCTAAACACAGAACTATGATGTTACCACAACACAGCCAGTCCCTACACAGAACTATGAGGTCACCACAACACAGACAGTCCCTAGACACACAGAAGTATGACATCACCACAACACAGCCAGTCCCTAGACACACAGAACTATGACATCATAGCAACCGTGGAACAAACAACAACAGTAATGACCCACATCCCCTGGGCTGAAACACCGGACAGCCTTTAGACAGGTGAGAGAGGGAGTTAAGGTTGGGGCAGACACAAACACACACACACACACACACACTCAAATCCTTGAAGACACTGTTGCTATGCAACACGGCTACAAAACAGCAATCATGTTTGTTTCCAGGTTTAGAAAACGTACCAAAACATTTAACAAAATAAGAACAATTACGAAGCACATCTTATTATTCAGTGGTGTAATTTCCCCTCCAATTAAAACCAAATAAATAAAAGGCTTCCATCTTTCTAACGAAGCCACAGAGAGACATGTTTAACAGCCTAATAAAACTTAGAGCACTGGTGTGAAAAGCTGCCAGACAATATAACCCTGTTCCAAGCACTGAGAGAGAGAGAGCGAGAAGGGGAATGAAAAGCAGGATAGAAAGGCTTTTACAGTTGTTCGGATCAATGTGGGAGAGAATAATTGATTTTCTGTTGTAGCCTCAGACACTATTTGTCAAGATGGCGTCTTATAAGTGATGCGCTTTTATATGATAACAGTGATTCCCCAGCAATAACCCTAACCGTGGCTGTTAGTGAAAGTGGAGGACAACTTAACAGGCTGACCCCTTGGTATGGTTTCTCGAGGTCCTGTTGTTATGTTTTTTTTTGATTTAGGGTCGTTTCTCGGTTACTAACCCGACGTCTCTAGGGAAATAAATGAAGGGAAAGTATCACCTAAATGATGAGTGGATATTATCGTCAGCGTAACTAAGGGCAGAGGAAGATGGCTGTACACCAATCAATACACCATTCAGTACACCATTCAATACACCAATCAAAATAAAGGTACATCAATGAGCAGAAAAAATACACCTCACTCAAAACAAAATTACAGATCGCTTATTGAATACAAGGTAGAGTGACAGTGTGAGAAAAGGTCGAATAAAATCAAGCTTTATTTATACAGCACATTTCAGACATGGAATGCAACGCAATGTGCTTTACAAAAAAAGAAGAAGAAAGAAAACGACGAAAATAAAAGCTGAAATGTTTACCACACAACAAACAAGATAAAAAACGAAAGAATGACAGAAACTGAATGACTAAAAAGCCCCCTGAGGAAAATAATGAGAAAGAGGTTAGGTATCTATCCAGGGACAGAGAAAGCCCTCCATACAGAGAGAAAGAGGTTAGGTATCTATCCAGAGACAGAGAAAGCCCTCCATACAGAGAGAAAGAGGTTAGGTACCTATCCAGGGACAGAGAAAGCCCTCCATACAGAGAGAAAGAGGTTAGGTATCTATCCAGGGACAGAGAAAGCTCTCCATACAGAGAGAAAGAGGTTAGGTATCTATCCAGGGACAGAGAAAGCCCTCCATACAGAGAGAAAGAAGTTAGGTATCTATCCAGGGACAGAGAAAGCTCTCCATACAGAGAGAAAGAGGTTAGGTATCTATCCAGGGACAGAGAAAGCTCTCCATACAGAGAGAAAGAGGTTAGGTATCTATCCAGGGACAGAGAAAGCCCTCCATACAGAGAGAAAGAGGTTAGGTATCTATCCAGGGACAGAGAAAGCCCTCCATACAGAGAGAAAGAGGTTAGGTATCTATCCAGAGACAGAGAAAGCCCTCCATACAGAGAGAAAGAGGTTAGGTATCTATCCAGGGACAGAGAAAGCTCTCCATACAGAGAGAAAGAGGTTAGGTATCTATCCAGGGACAGAGAAAGCTCTCCATACAGAGAGAAAGAGGTTAGGTATCTATCCAGGGACAGAGAAAGCCCTCCATACAGAGAGAAAGAGGTTAGGTATCTATCCAGGGACAGAGAAAGCTCTCCATACAGAGAGAAAGAGGTTAGGTATCTATCCAGGGACAGAGAAAGCTCTCCATACAGAGAGAAAGAGGTTAGGTATCTATCCAGGGACAGAGAAAGCTCTCCATACAGAGAGAAAGAGGTTAGGTATCTATCCAGGGACAGAGAAAGCCCTCCATACAGAGAGAAAGAGGTTAGGTATCTATCCAGGGACAGAGAAAGCTCTCCATACAGAGAGAAAGAGGTTAGGTATCTATCCAGGGACAGAGAAAGCCCTCCATACAGAGAGAAAGAGGTTAGGTATCTATCCAGGGACAGAGAAAGCTCTCCATACAGAGAGAAAGAGGTTAGGTATCTCTATCCAGGGACAGAGAAAGCCCTCCATACAGAGAGAAAGAGGTTAGGTATCTATCCAGGGACAGAGAAAGCTCTCCATACAGAGAGAAAGAGGTTAGGTATCTATCCAGGGACAGAGAAAGCTCTCCATACAGAGAGAAAGAGGATAGGTATCTATCCAGGGACAGAGAAAGCTCTCCATACAGAGAGAAAGAGGTTAGGTATCTATCCAGGGACAGAGAAAGCCCTCCATACAGAGAGAAAGAGGTTAGGTATCTATCCAGGGACAGAGAAAGCTCTCCATACAGAGAGAAAGAGGTTAGGTATCTATCCAGGGACAGAGAAAGCTCTCCATACAGAGAGAAAGAGGTTAGGTATCTATCCAGGGACAGAGAAAGCCCTCCATACAGAGAGAAAGAGGTTAGGTATCTATCCAGGGACAGAGAAAGCCCTCCATACAGAGAGAAAGAGGTTAGGTATCTATCCAGGGACAGAGAAAGCTCTCCATACAGAGAGAAAGAGGTTAGGTATCTATCCAGGGACAGAGAAAGCCCTTCATACAGAGAGAAAGATGTTAGGTATCTATCCAGGGATAGAGAAAGCCCTCCATACAGAGAGAAAGAGATTAGGTATCTATCGAGGGATAGAGAAAGCCCTTCATAAAGAGAGAAAGAGAGACAGATTTCCAGTGGTGAGCGTGTTAGATAAACCGTAAACATGCGACAGATTGCCTGCCACCCACATACAAACACACACATACTGTACACACATACTGTACACACAGCACACACACACACACACACACACACACACACACACACACACACACACACACACACACACACACACACACACACACACACACACACACACACACACACACACACATGGATACATACCAATCCCATGAAGCAGGCTGGTTGCCCCTGGCAGCTGTACTGGTAATGGCCCTAAGGAGTGGAAACATGGTGCCCAACATGTGTGACATACAATGGAAACAGTCAAAGTAAAAAGACCTGTCTTGGCTGGAAAAGTGACCGCACACACATACACTCATCATATGTACATAAACATACATAAACATACAGGGCGGCAGGTATCCTAGCGATTAGAGCGTTGTACCCCCCCACCATCCTCCCCATGCACCCCCCACCATCCTCCTCCTGTACCCCCACCATCCTCCCCCTGTACCTCCACCATCCTCCCCCTGTACCACCACCATCCTCCCCCTGTACCCCCCACCATCCTCCTCCTGTACCTGCACCATCCTCCCCCTGTACCCCCCACCATCCTCCTCCTGTACCTCCACCATCCTCCCCCTGTACCTCCACCATCCTCCCCCTGTACCTCCACCATCCTCCCCCTGTACCTCCACCATCCTCCCCCTGTACCACCACCATCCTCCCCCTGTACCCCCCACCATCCTCCTCCTGTACCTCCACCATCCTCCCCCTGTACCCCCACCAGCCTCCCCCTGTACCTCCACCATCCTCCCCCTGTACCTCCACCATCCTCCCCCTGTACCACCACCATCCTCCCCCTGTACCCCCCACCATCCTCCTCCTGTACCTCCACCATCCTCCCCCTGTACCCCCACCAGCCTCCCCCTGTACCTCCACCATCCTCCCCCTGTACCTCCACCATCCTCCCCCTGTACCTCCACCATCCTCCCCCTGTACCTCCACCATCCTCCTCCAATACCCCCCACCATCCTCCTCCTGTACCTCCACCATCCTCCCCCTGTACCTCCACCATCCTCCCACTGTACCTCCACCATCCTCCTCCTATACCCCCCCAGCATCCTCCCCCTGTACCTCCACCATCCTCCCCCTGTACCTCCACCAGCCTCCTCCTGTACCTCCACCATCCTCCCCCTGTACCTCCACCATCCTCCTCCTGTACACCCCACTATCCTCCCCCTGTACCCCCACCATCCTCCTCCTGTACACCCCACTATCCTCCCACTGAACACCCCACTATCCTCCCCCTGTACCCCCACCTCCTCCCCATGTACCTCCACCATCCTCCTCCTGTACACACCACCATCCTCCCTCTGTACACCCAACCATCCTCCCCCTGTACACTCCACCATCCTCCCCCTGTACCCCCACCATCCTCCCCCAGTACACTCCACCATGCTCCCCCTGTACCCCCCACCATCCTCCCCCAGTACACTCCACCATGCTCCCCCTGTACCCCCCACCATCCTCCCCCTGTACCCCCACCATCCTCCCCCTGTACCTCCACCATCCTCCCCCTGTACCTCCCACCATCCTCCCCCTGTACACTCCACCAGCCTCCCCCTGTACCTCCACCATCCTCCTCCTGTACCTCCACCATCCTCCCCCTGTACCTCCACCATCCTCCCCCTGTACCACCACCATCCTCCTCCTGTACACCCCACCATCCTCCTCCTGTACCCCCCACCACCCTCCCCCGGAACACCCCACTATCCTCCCCCTGTACCTCCACCATCCTCCCCCTGTACCACCACCATCCTCCTCCTGTACACCCCACCATCCTCCTCCTGTACCCCCACCATCCTCCCCCTGTACCTCCACCATCCTCCCCCTGTACCTCCACCATCCTCACCCTGTACCCCCACCATCCTCCGCTGTACCCCCCACCATCCTCACCCTGTACCTCCACCAACCTCCTCCTATACCCCCCACCATCCTCCCCCTGTACCCCCCACTATCCTCCCCCTGTACCTCCACCAACCTCCTCCTATACCCCCCACCATCCTCCTCCTATACCCCCCACCATCCTCCCCCTGTACCTCCACCATCCTCCCCCTGTACCTCCACCAACCTCCTCCTGTACCTCCACCATCCTCCCCCTGTACCTCCACCATCCTCCCCCTGTACCTCCACCATCCTCCCCCTGTACCTCCACCATCCTACCCCTGTACCCCCCACCATCCTCCCCCTGTACCCCCCACCATCCTCCCCCTGTACCTCCACCATCCTCCCCCTGTACCTCCACCATCCTCCTCCAATACCCCCCACCATCCTCCTCCTGTACCTCCACCATCCTCCTCCTATACCCCCCACCATCCTCCTCCTGTACCTCCACCATCCTCCCCCTGTACGTCCACCATCCTCCCCCTGTACCTCAACCATCCTCCTCCTGTACCCCCCACCATCCTCCTCCTGTACCCCCCAGCATCCTCCTCCTGTACCTCCACCATCCTCCCCCTGTACCTCCACCAGCCTCCCCCTGTACCTCCACTACCCTCTCCCTGTACCCCCACCATCCTCGTCCTGTACCTCCATCATCCTCCCCCTGTACCCCCACCATCCTCCTCCTGTACACCCCACTATCCTCCCCCTGTACCTCCACCATCCTCCCCCTGTACACCCCACCATCCTCCCCCTGTACCCCCACCATCCTCCTCCTGTACACCCCACTATCCTCCCCCTGTACCTCCACCATCCTCCCCCTGTACACCCCACCATCCTCCCCCTGTACCCCCACCATCCTCCCCCTGTACCACCACCATCCTCTCCCTGTACCCCCCACCATCCTCCTCCTGTACCTCCACCAGCCTCCCCCTGTACCTCCACCATCCTCCCCCTGTACCCCCACCATCCTCCCCCTGTACCCCCAATATCCTCCCCCTGTACCTCCACCATCCTCCCCCTGTACCCCCCACCATCCTTCCCCTGTACCCCACCATCCTCCTCCTGTACCTCCACCATCCTCCTCCTGTACCTCCACCATCCTCCCCCTGTACCCTCCACCATCCTCCCCCTGTACCCCCACCATCCTCCCCCTTTACCACCACCATCCTCCCCCTGTACCCCCCACCATCCTCCTCCTGTACCTCCACCATCCTCCCCCTGTACCCCCCACCATCCACCCCCTGTACCTCCACCATCCTCCCCTTGTACCCCCACCATCCTCCTCCTATACCCCCCACCATCCTCCCCCTGTACACTCCACCAGCCTCCCCCTGTACCTCCACCATCCTCCTCCTGTACCTCCACCATCCTCCCCCTGTACCTCCACCATCCTCCCCCTGTACCACCACCATCCTCCTCCTGTACACCCCACCATCCTCCTCCTGTACCGCCCACCATCCTCCCCCTGTACACTCCACCAGCCTCCCCCTGTACCTCCACCATCCTCCTCCTGTACCTCCACCATCCTCCCCCTGTACCTCCACCATCCTCCCCCTGTACCCCCCACCATCCTCCCCCTGTACACTCCACCATCCTCCCCCTGTACCTCCACCATCCTCCTCCTGTACCTCCACCACCCCCCCCCTGTAACCCCCACCATGCTCCCCCGTTCCCCCACCATCCTCCCCCTGTACCCCCACCATCCTCCCCCTGAAGCCCCACCATCCTCCCCCTGAACACCCCACTATCCTCCCCCTGTTCCTCCACCATCCTCCTCCTGTACACCCCACCATCCTCCCCCTGTACCTCCACCATCCTTCTCCTGTACACCCCACCATCCTCCCCCTGTACCCCCCACCATCCTCCTCCAGTACACCCCACTAACCTCCTCCTGTACCTCCACCATCCTCCCCCTGTACCACCACCATCCTCCTCCTGTACACCCCAACATCCTCCTCTTGTACCCCCAGCATCCTCCCCCTGAACCTCCACCATCCTCCCCCTGTACCTCCACCATCCTCCCCCTGTACCTCCACCATCCTCCCCCTGTACCTCCACCATCCTCCCCCTGTACCTCCACCATCCTCCCCCTGTACCTCCACCATCCTCCCCCTGTACCCCCACCATCCTCCCGCTTTACCCCCACCATCCTCCCCCTGTACCTCCACCAACCTCGTCCTATACCTCCCACCATCCTCCCCCTGTACCCCCCACCATCCTTCCCCTGTACCCCCATCCTCCTCCTGTACCTCCACCATCCTCCCCCTGTACCTCCACCAACCACCTCCTATACCCCCCACCAACCTCCTCCTATACCCCCCACCATCCTCCCCCTGTACCTCCACCATCCTCCTCCTGTACCTCCACCATCCTACCCCTTACCTCCACCATCCTCCCCCTGTACCTCCACCATCCTCCCCCTTACCACCACCATCCTCCCCCTGTACCCCCACCATCCTCCCCCTGTAATTCCACCATCCTCCTCCTGTACCTCCACCATCCTCCCCCTTACCTCCACCATCCTCCCCCTGTAACTCCACCATCCCCCCCTGTACCCCCCCCATCCTCCTCCTGTACCTCCACCATCCTCCCCCTGTACCTCCACCAACCACCTCCTATACCCCCCACCAACCTCCTCCTATACCCCCCACCATCCTCCCCCTGTACCCCCACCATCCTCCCCCTGTACCTCCACCATCCTCCCCCTGTACCTCCACCATCCTCCTCCTGTACCTCCACCAACCTCCTCCTTTACCCCCACCAACCTCCTCCTATACCCCCCACCCTCCTCCCCCTGTACCTCCACCATCCTCCTCCTGTACCTCCACTATCCTCCCCCTGTACCCCCACCATCCTCCTCCTGTACCCCCCACCATCCTCCCCCTGTACCCCCACTATCCTCCCCCTGAACCTCCACCATCCTCCCCCTGTACCACCCACCATCCTCCTCCTGTACCTGCACCATCCTCCCCCTGTACCTCCCACCATCCTCCCCCTGTACACTCCACCAGCCTCCCCCTGTACCTCCACCATCCTCCTCCTGTACCTCCACCATCCTCCCCCTGTACCTCCACCATCCTCCCCCTGTACCCCCCACCATCCTCCCCCTGTACACTCCACCACCCTCCTCCTGTACCTCCACCATCCTCCCCCTGTACCACCACCATCCTCCTCCTGTACACCCCACCATCCTCCTCTTGTACCCCCAGCAGTATCCCCCTGAACCTCCACCATCCTCCCCCTGTACACCCCACAGGCCTCCCCCTGTACCCCCACAATCCTCCCCCTGTACCTCCACCATCCTCCCCCTGTACCTCCACCATCCTCCCCCTGTACCTCCACCATCCTCCCCCTGTACCCCCACCATCCTCCCGCTTTACCCCCACCATCCTCCCCCTGTACCTCCACCATCCTCCTCCTATACCTCCCACCATCCTCGCCCTGTACCCCCCACCATCCTTCCCCTGTACCCCACCATCCTCCTCCTGTACCTCCACCATCCTCCCCCTGTACCTCCACCAACCACCTCCTATACCCCCCACCAACCTCCTCCTATACCCCCCACCATCCTCCCACTGTACCTCCACCATCCTCCTCCTGTACCTCCACCATCCTACCCCTTACCTCCACCATCCTCCCCCTGTACCTCCACCATCCTCCCCCTTACCACCACCATCCTCCCCCTGTACCCCCACCATCCTCCCCCTGTAATTCCACCATCCTCCTCCTGTACCTCCACCATCCTCCCCCTTACCTCCACCATCCTCCCCCTGTAACTCCACCATCCTCCCAGTACCCCCCCCATCCTCCTCCTGTACCTCCACCATCCTCCCCCTGTACCTCCACCAACCAACTCCTATACCCCCACCAACCTCCTCCTATACCCCCACCATCCTCCCCCTGTACCCCCACCATCCTCCCCCTGTACCTCCACCATCCTCCCCCTGTACCTCCACCATCCTCCCCCTGTACCTCCACCATCCTCCCCCTGTACCTCCACCATCCTCCCCCTGTACCTCCACCAACCTCATACTATACCCCCAACCAACCCCCTCCTATACCCACCACCATCCTCCCCCTGTACCCCCCACCATCCTCCTCCTGTACCTCCACCATCCTCCCCCTGTACCTCCACCATCCTCTCCCTGTACCCCCCACCATCCTCCCCCTGTACCCCCACTATCCTCCCCCTGTACCTCCACCATCCTTCTCCTGTACACCCCACCATCCTCCCCCTGTACCCCACCAACCTCCTCCTATACCCCCCACCATCCTCCCCCTGTACCCCCACAATCCTCCCCCTGTACCTCCACCATCCTCCCCCTGTACCCCCACCATCCTCCCCCTGTACCCCCACCATCCTCCCCCTGTACCTCCACCATGCTCCTCCCCCTGTACCTCCACCGTCCTCCCCCTGTACCCCCACCATCCTTCTCATGTACCTCCACCATCCTCCTATTGTACCTCCACTATCCTCCTCCTGTACCTCCACCATCCTCCCCCTGTACCCCCACCAACCTCCTCCTATACCCCCCAACCTTCCTCCCCCTGTACCCCCACCATCCTCACCCTGTACCTCCACCATCTTCCCCCTGTACCCCTCCCCCTGTACCCCCACCATCCTCCACCATCCTCCCCCTGTACCCCCACCATCCTCCCCCTGTACCCCCCACCATCCTTCCCCTGTACCCCCCACCATCCTTCCCCTGTACCCCACCATCCTCCTCCTGTACCTCCACCATCCTCCCCCTGTACCTCCACCAACCACCTCCTATACCCCCCACCAACCTCCTCCTATACCCCCCACCATCCTCCTATTTTACCTCCACCATCCTCCCCCTGTACCTCCACCATCCTCCCCCTGAACCCCCACCATCCTCCTCATGTACCTCCACCACCCTCCTCCTGTACCTCCACCGGCCTCCCCCTGTACCTCCAGCAACCTCCTCCTGTGCCCCACTGTCCTCCTATTGTACCTCCACCAACCTCCTCCTGTACCCCCCCACCATCCTCCAGCTGTACCTCCACCATCCTCCCCCTGTACCTCCACCAGCCTCCTCCTATACCCCCCACCAACCTCCCCTGTACCTCCACCAACCTCCTCCTGTACCCCCAACATCCTCCTATTGTACCTCCACCATCCTCCTCCTATTGTACCTCCACCATACTCCTATTGTACCTCCACCATCCTCCCCCTGTACCCCCACCATCCTCCTCCTGTACCTCTACCAACCTCCTCCTGTATCCCCACCATCCTCCTATTGTACCTCCACCATACTCCTATTGTACCTCTACCAACCTCCTCCTGTACCCCCACCATCCTCCTCCTGTACCTCTACCAACCTCCTCCTGTATCCCCACCATCCTCCTATTGTACCTCCACCATACTCCTATTGTACCTCTACCAACCTCCTCCTGTACCTCCACCATCCTCCTCCTGTACCTCTACCAACCTCCTCCTGTACCCCCACCATCCTCCTCCTGTACCTCTACCAACCTCCTCCTGTATCCCCACCATCCTCCTATTGTACCTCCACCACACTCCTATTGTACCTCCCCCAACCTCCCCCTGTACCCCCACCATCCTCCCCCTGTACCTCCACCAACCTCCTCCTGTACCCCCACCATCCTCCTATTTTACCTCCACCATCCTCCCCCTGTACCTCCACCATCCTCCCCCTGTACCCCCACCAACCTCCTCCTATACCCCCCACCATCCTCCCCCTGTACCCCCACCAACCTCCTCCTGTACCCCCCCACCATCCTCCCCCTGTACCTCCACCAATCTCCTCCTGTACCCTCACCGCCCTCCTATTGTACCTCCACCAACCTCCTCCTATACCCCCCACCATCCTCCCCCTGTACCTCCACCATCTTCCTCCTGTACCTCCACCATCCTCCTCCTGTACCTCCACCATCCTCCTTCTGTTCCCCCACCATCCTCCTCCTGTACCGCCACCATCCTCCCCCTGTACCTCCACCAACCTCCTCCTGTACCACCCACTATCCGCCCCATTAGTCCCCCATAATTTTCCTCCTGTACCCCCACCATGCTTCTCTTGTACCGCCACACCATCCTCCTTCTGTTCTCCCACCATGCTCCTCCTGTACCCCCCACCATCCTCCCACTGTACCCCACACCACTACAACAACCATAAGCACTTAATCTATGGTAGAATTGTTTTAGTGGAGTGCATCTGTGTAGTAAAACTCTAAAATGTGTAGTAAAACTCTCACCAACCAAGAATTCACAAAATGTGACAAACACCAAATTGAGACTCTGCATACAGAATTCGGCTAAAATATCCTCAGTGTATAACGTAAAACACCAAGTAATGCATGTAGAGCAGAATTAGGCCGAAACCTGCTAATTATCAAAATCCAGGAAAGAGCCGTTAAATTCTACAACCACCTAAAAGGAAGCGATTCCCAAACCTTCCATAACAAAGCCATCACCTACAGAGAGATGAACCTGGAGAAGAATCCACTCAGCCAAGTTGGTCCTGGGGCTTTGTTCACAAACACAAACAGACCCCACAGAGCCCCAGGACAGTAACATAATCAGACCCAACCAAATGATGAGAAAACAAAAATGATGAATTCACAAAAAAACCTGAGCAAACAAGAATGCTATTTAGCCCTAAACAGAGAGTACACAGTGGCAGAATACCTGACCACTGTGACTGACCCAAACTTAAGGAAAACTTTGACTATGTACAGACTCAGTGAGCATAGCCTTGCTATTGAGAAAGGCTGCCGTAGGCAGACCTGGCTCTCAAGAGTAGACAGGCTATGTGCACACTGCCCACAAAATGAGGTGGAAACTGAGCTACTCTTCCTAACCTCCTGCCAAATGTATGACCATATTAGAGACACATATTTCCCTCAGATTACACAGATCCACAAAGAATTCCTAAACAAACCCAATTTTGATAAACTCCCATATCTACTGTGTGAAATACTACAGTGTGCCATCACAGCAGCAAGATTTGTGACCTGTTGCCACAAGAAAAGGGCAACCAGTGAAGAACAAACACCAATGTAAATACAACCCATATTCCCCTTTTCTACTTTAACTATTTGCACATAGTTACAACACTATATATATAGCCATAATATGACATTTGAAATGTCTTTATTATTTTGTAACTTTTGTGAGTGTGACTGTTCCTTTTTTCTGTTCAAAATGACTGTTCATTTTTGTTGTTTATTTCACTTTTGTTTATTATCTATTTCACTTGCTTTTACAGTTTACAGTGTAAACAAATGTTTCCCATGCCAATAATGCCAGGTCTGCACCAGGTCTGCTGTACTGCTTTATCTAACAAGGCCATGTTGACAAACAGTCACCTCTAATGAAAAAACCTTGCTCTCAGCGGTGGCACCAACCAAACAGGAGCTAAGACATGGTTATCCATCTAAATCTACCCATTCCTCATTTTACTTCAGTTTTTCATCATCTATGTAGTTTGCTGCTAATTTAATCTTCCTCCTTCCTCCCCCTCCATCTCCTTGTCCTCCTCCACCCCCCTACTACCAACCCATGTTTCTCCTTTCAGTCCCCATTTCAATCTCTCTGTCTTCCTTTTCTTCCATCTCTCCCTCTCCTTCCCTTTTCATCACAGCATCTGCATATGGCCCAACCCCCAAGGTGGTGACAGAGAGGAAGAGAAGCAGCAGACGGAACCCCAGAAAGACTACATGGATGAAAGAGAGACTACATGGATGAAAGAGAGACTACATGGATGAAAGAGAGACTACATGGATGAAAGAGAGACTACATGGATGAAAGCACCGGAACCCCAGAGAGACTACATGGATGAAAGAGAGACTACATGGATGAAAGCACCGGAACCCCAGAGAGACTACATGGATGAAAGCACCGGAACCCCAGAGAGACTACATGGATGAAAGAGAGACTACATGGATGAATGCACCGAAACCCCAGAGAGACTACATGGATGAAAGAGAGACTACATGGATGAAAGCACCGGAACCCCAGAGAGACTACATGGATGAAAGCACCGGAACCCCAGAGAGACTACATGGATGAAAGAGAGACTACATGGATGAAAGCACCGGAACCCCAGAGAGACTACATGGATGAAAGCACCGGAACCCCAGAGAGACTACATGGATGAAAGCACCGGAACCCCAGAGAGACTACATGGATGAAAGCACCGGAACCCCAGAGAGACTACATGGATGAAAGCACCGGAACCCCAGAGAGACTACATGGATAAATGCACCGGAACCCCAGAGAGACTACATGGATGAAAGAGAGACTACATGGATGAATGCACCGGAACCCCAGAGAGACTACATGGATGAAAGCACCAGAACCCCAGAGAGACTACATGGATGAAAGAGAGACTACATGGATGAATGCACCGGAACCCCAGAGAGACTACATGGATGAATGCACCGGAACCCCAGAGAGACTACATGGATGAAAGAGAGACTACATGGATGAATGCACCGGAACCCCAGAGAGACTACATGGATGAAAGAGAGACTACATGGATGAAAGCACCGAAATCCCAGAGAGACTACATGGATGAATGCACCGGAACCCCAGAGAGACTACATGGATGAAAGAGAGACTACATGGATGAAAGCACCGGAACCCCAGAGAGACTACATGGATGAAAGAGAGACTACATGGATGAAAGCACCGAAATCCCAGAGAGACTACATGGATGAAAGCACCGGAACCCCAGAGAGACTACATGGATGAAAGAGAGACTACATGGATGAAAGCACCGGAACCCCAGAGAGACTACATGGATGAAAGCACCAGAACCCCAGAGAGACTACATGGATGAAAGCACCAGAACCCCAGAGAGACTACATGGATGAAAGAGAGACTACATGGATGAAAGCACCGGAACCCCAGAGAGACTACATGGATGAAAGCACCGTCACCACTGGAAAATCACACACACAGCCAGGGACCAGTCATTTGCTCCACAGTGAAGCTCTGCTGAGCACACACACACACACACACACACACACACACACACACACACACACACACACACACACACACACACACACACACACACACACACACACACACACACACACACACACACACACACACACACACACATACACATACACACACAGGGAGAAGGAGAAGGAGGCGGGAGGGAGGTAAAGGTAAATAAGACATGACTGCTGAGCAATGAGGGAGTTTGGAGTGGATTGTTCTAAGCCTAGCTCTCAAACACACAGGTGAAAGGACAAATCACACCAAAAGCACACAGATGCAAGGACTTTGAAAAACATTAAAGGAACACACTCAACATAAAGGATAGAACTAGGATGACCTTAGGCAATAATTGTTATTTCAGAACACACTCACACACACACACAGCACTATTTGCCGTCTGTCTGTCCATCCATATGTACCACAGCAGCAGGTGGCCCATTAGAAGGACCAGGGTCCAGTAGTATGCCAACCACCCTTTGGGATCATCAGGAAGCAGCATGATAGTGTCTCTGCTGTGTCTGAAATGGCACCCTGTACCCTATGTAGTGTACTACTTCTAACCAGAGCATGACTTCAGACACAGCTTCTATTTCCCTCTGGTATGTACGTAGTGTTTGCATCACATTGTAGTTGAGTGGTTTCTCTCTGCTATATAAATGCCTTTGGCGGCTGGGCGCAGCTGCATGGTTTCTGAAGTGTAGGCTCAGCTGTATAGCTAACTTATATTTAGAGATTGAGGGGAGGATGCAGGTGTGAAATGTCTGATAGTAGAGTTTTAGGGTACTGGGTATTGCTGATGGGATGTTAAATAGTCCTCTAATAAAGGGTTTACCAACTGGCGGCCTGGGGGTGGTTTTATTTGGCCCCCCAAGTTTTCAGAACAAATCTAGTTATTTTTTTCATTGTTAGACATAAAAGACTGTAAAAACACCAGGAAATGAGCTCCAATTGATTTTAATTTTGGAAATATGTTGTCAAGTTTTCCAATGCAGTCAATGTGCAGTCTACAAATGATTGGTAATTAAGTTCCGCCCCCTGACCATCCACTCAGGAAAGAATCAGCCCGCGGCTGAATCTAGTTGATGATCCCTGCTCTAATATCTCGGACCAGTTTTAACATTTGAAAAGTGTTATGATGCGAGCCCGTCACCTCCCACCATGCCCACTGTCAGCCCATAGAGGTTCGGTGGTGCTACATATTTAGGTAAAAAAGTTGGGTGCAGCGGGATTGTTTCTCTGGTACTAGAGGATCTATATAAACCCTTCCTCTCAGTGACTGGTAGAGGGCTGCTCTACTCTTCTCTGCTCTGCTCTGCTCTGCTCTACTCTACTCTACTCTACTCTATTCTACTCTACTCTGCTCTGCTCTGCTCTACTCTACTCTACTCTACTCTACTCTCAGAGACAGATGTTAGGGCTGGACTCTGACATACCCTCACACAGTAATGAGAACTGGGGGCCAAAGGCCATCTAAAGGGAGACACACACATGCCACACACACACACACCACACACACTCACACCATACACACTCACGCACATTGCATCTTACACACATACACATACTGAGCAGGGGTAAACGGGGTCTCAGCAGTAGATTCATGCTCTGAAGATGGGCAATAGTCACCTTGGCAGACCATACCTGTAGAATGAAAGCTATACCCTCAGCCCTCCAATCCCTACACTACCTGTGCCTTTACGGAGTGAGGGGGAGTTGAGTGAGGGGGAGACGAGTGAGAGGGAGATGAGTGAGGGGGAGTTGAGTGAGGGGGAGTTGAGTGAGGGGGAGTTGAGTGAGGGGGAGTTGAGTGAAGGGGAGTTGAGTGAGGGGGAGTTGAGTGAGGGGGAGACGAGTGAGAGGGAGATGAGTGAGGGGGAGTTGAGTGAGGGGGAGACGAGTGAGAGGGAGATGAGTGAGGGGGAGTTGAGTGAGAGGGAGATGAGTGAGGGGGAGTTGAGTGAGGGGAGTTGAGTGAAGGGGAGTTGAGTGAAGGGGAGTTGAGTGAAGGGGAGTTGAGTGAGGGGGAGTTGAGTGAAGGGGAGTTGAGTTGAGTGAGGGGGAGTTGAGTGAGGGGGAGTTGAGTGAGGGTGAGTTGAGTGATAGTATACCTAGTTAAAAAGAGACTAGATAGATATCCTGAGGGGGAGTTGAGTGAGGGGGAGTTGAGTGATAGTATACCTAGTTAAAAAGAGACTAGATAGATATCCTGAGGGGGAGTTGAGTGAGGGGGAGTTAAGTGATAGTATACCTAGTTAAAAAGAGACTAGATAGATATCCTGAGGGGGAGTTGAGTGAGGGGGAGTTGAGTGATATTATACCTAGTTAAAAAGAGACTAGATAGATATCCTGAGGGGGAGTTGAGTGAGGGGGAGTTGAGTGATAGTATACCTAGTTAAAAAGAGACTCGATAGATATCCTGAGGGGGAGTTGAGTGAGGGGATTTGAGTGAGGGGGAGTTGAGTGAGGGGGAGTTGAGTGATAGTATACCTAGTTAAAAAGAGACTAGATTGATATCCTGAGGGGGAGTTTAGTGAGGGTGAGTTTAGTGAGGGGGAGTTGAGTGAGGGGGAATTTAGTGAGGGGGAGTTGAGTGAGGGGGAGCTAAGTGAGGGGGAGTTGAGTGAGGGGGTGTTGAGTGATAGTATACCTAGTTAAAAAGAGACTAGATAGATATCCTGAGGGGGAGTTGAGTGAGGGGGAGTTGAGTGAGGGAGAGTTGAGTGATAGTATACCTAGTTAAAAAGAGACTAGATAGATATCCTGAGGGGGAGTTGAGTGAGGGGGAATTTAGTGAGGGGGAGTTGAGTGAGGGGGAGTTGAGTGAAGGGGAGTTGAGTGAGGGGGAGTTGAGTGATAGTATACCTAGTTAAAAAGAGACTAGATAGATATCCTGAGGGGGAGTTGAGTGAGGGGGGTTGAGTGAAGGGGAGTTGAGTGAGGGGGAGTTGAGTGATAGTATACCTAGTTAAAAAGAGACTAGATAGATATCCTGAGGGGGAGTTGAGTGAGGGGGAGTTGAGTGATATTATACCTAGTTAAAAAGAGACTAGATTGATATCCTGAGGGGGAGTTGAGTGAGGGGGAGTTGAGTGAGGGAGAGTTGAGTGATAGTATACCTAGTTAAAAAGACACTAGATAGATATCCTGAGCGGGAGTTGAGTGAGGGGGAGTTGAGTGAGGGGGAGATTAGTGAGGGGGATTTTAGTGAAGGGGAGTTTAGTGAAGGGGAGTTTAGTGAAGGGGAGTTTAGTGAAGGGGAGTTTAGTGAGGGGGAGTTTAGTGAGGGGGATTTTAGTGAAGGGGAGTTTAGTGAAGGGGAGTTGAGTGAGGGGGAGTTGAGTGATAGTATCCCAAGTTAAAAAGAGACTAGATTGATATCCTGAGGGGGAGTTGAGTGAGGGGGAGTTGAGTGATATTATACCTAGTTAAAAAGAGAATAGATAGATATCCTGAGGGGGAGTTGAGTGAGCGGGATTTGAGTGAGGGGGAGTTGAGTGAAGGGGAGTTGAGTGAGGGGGAGTTGAGTGAGGGGGAGTTGAGTGAGGGGGAGTTGAGTGAAGGGGAGTTGACTGAGGGGGAGTTGAGTGAGGGGGAGTGGAGTGAGGGGGAGTTGAGTGAAGGGGATTTGAGTGAGCAGGATTTGAGTGAGGGGGAGTTAAGTCAAGGGGAGTGGAGTGAGGGGGAGTTGAGTGAAGGGGAGTTGAGTGAGGGGGAGTTGAGTGAGGGGAAGTTGAGTGAGGGGGAGTTGAGTGAGGGGGAGTTGAGTGAAGGAGAGTTGAGTGAGGGGGAGTTGAGTGAGCGGGCTTTGAGTCAGGGGGAGTTAAGTGAGGGGGAGTGGAGTGAGGGGGAGTTGAGTGAAGGGGAGTTGAGTGAGGGGGAGTTGAGTGAGGGGGAGTTGAGTGATAGTATACCTAGTTAAAAAGACACTAGATAGATATCCTGAGGGGGAGATGAGTGAGGGGGAGTTGAGTGAGGGGGATTTGAGTGAAGGGGAGTTGAGTGAGGGGAGTTGAGTGAAGGGGAGTTGAGTGAAGGGGAGTTGAGTGAAGGGGAGTTGAGTGAGGGGGAGTTGAGTGAGGGGGAGTTGAGTGAGGGGGAGTTGAGTGAAGCGGAGTTGAGTGAGGGGGAGTTGAGTGAGGGGGAGTTGAGTGATAGTATACCTAGTTAAAAAGAGACTAGATAGATATCCTGAGGGGGAGTTGAGTGAGGGGGAGTTGAGTGATATTATACCTAGTTAAAAAGAGACTAGATAGATATCCTGAGGGGGAGTTGAGTGAGGGGAGTTGAGTGATAGTATACCTAGTTAAAAAGAGACTAGATAGATATCCTGAGGGGGAGTTGAGTGAGGGGGAGTTGAGTGAGGGGGAGTTGAGTGATAGTATACCTAGTTAAAAAGAGACTAGATAGATATCCCGAGGTGGAGTTGAGTGAGGGGAGTTGAGTGAGGGGGAGTTGAGTGATAGTATACCTAGTTAAAAAGAGACTAGATAGATATCCTGAGGGGGAGTTGAGTGAGGGGGAGTTCAGTGATAGTATACCTAGTTAAAAAGAGACTAGATTGATATCCTGAGGGGGAGTTTAGTGAGGGGGAGTTTAGTGAGGGGGAGTTATGTGAGGGGGAATTTAGTGAGGGGGAGTTGAGTGAGGGGGAGCTAAGTGAGGGGGAGTTGAGTGATAGTATACCTAGTTAAAAAGAGACTAGATAGATATCCTGAGGGGGAGTTGAGTGAGGGGAGTTGAGTGAAGGGGAGTTGAGTGAGGGGGAGTTGAGTGATAGTATACCTAGTTAAAAAGAGACTAGATAGATATCCTGTGGGGGAGTTGAGTGAGGGGGTGTTGAGTGATATTATACCTAGTTAAAAAGAGACTAGATTGATATCCGGAGGGGGAGTTGAGTGAGAAGGGAGTTGAGTGAGGGGGAGTTGAGTGATAGTATACCTAGTTAAAAAAACACTAGATAGATATCCTGAGCGGGAGTTGAGTGAGGGGGAGTTGAGTGAGGGGTAGTTTAGTGAGGGGGATTTTAGTGAAGGGGAGTTTAGTGAAGGGGAGTTTAGTGAAGGGGAGTTTAGTGAGGGGGAGTTTAGTGAGGGGGATTTTAGTGAAGGGGAGTTTAGTGAAGGGGAGTTGAGTGAGGGGGAGTTGACTGATAGTATCCCAAGTTAAAAAGAGACTAGATTGATATCCTGAGGGGGAGTTGAGTGAGGGGGAGTTGAGTGATGGGGAGTTGAATGATATTATACCTAGTTAAAAAGAGAATAGATAGATATCCTGAGGGGGAGTTGAGTGAGCGGGATTTGAGTGAGGGGGAGTTGAGTGAAGGGGAGTTGAGTGAGGGGGAGTTGAGTGAAGGGGAGTTGAGTGAGGGGGAGTTGAGTGAAGGGGAGTTGAGTGAGGGGGAGTTGAGTGAGCGGGTTTGAGTGAGGGGGAGTTGAGTGAAGGGGAGTTGAGTGAGGGGGAGTTGAGTGAGGGGGAGTTGAGTGAGGGGGAGACGAGTGAGAGGGAGTTGAGTGAGGGGGAGTTGAGTGATAGTATACCTAGTTAAAAAGACACTAGATAGATATCCTGAGGGGGAGTTGAGTGAGGGGGAGTTGAGTGAAGGGGAGTTGAGTGAGGGGGAGTTGAGTGAGGGGGAGTTGAGTGAAGGGGAGTTGAGTTGAGTGAGGGGGAGTTGAGTGAGGGGGAGTTGAGTGAGGGGGAGTGGAGTGAGGGGGAGTTGAGTGAAGGGGAGTTGAGTGAGCGGGATTTGAGTGAGGGGGTGTTAAGTGAGGGGGAGTGGAGTGAGAGGGAGTTGAGTGAGGGGGAGTTGAGTGATAGTATACCTAGTTAAAAAGACACTAGATAGATATCCTGAGGGGGAGTTGAGTGAGTGGGAGTTGAGTGAGGGGGAGTTTAGTGAGGGGGAGTTTAGTGAGGGGGATTTTAGTGAAGGGGAGTTTAGTGAAGGGGAGTTGAGTGAGGGGGAGTTGAGTGAAGGGGAGTTGAATGAGGGGGAGTTGAAGGATATTATTCCTAGTTAAACGAGACTAGATAGATATCCTGAGGGGGAGTTGAGTGAGGGGGGTTGAGTGACGAGGAGTTGAGTGAGGGGAGTTGAGTGAGGGGGAGTTGAGTGAAGGGGAGTTGAGTGAGGGGGAGTTGAGTGATAGTATACCTAGTTAAAAAGAGACTAGATAGATATCCTGAGGGGGAGCTGAGTGAGGGGGAGTTGAGTGAAGGGGAGTTGAGTGAGGGGGAGTTGAGTGAGGGGGAGTTGAGTGAGGGGGAGTTGAGTGAAGGGGAGTTGAGTGAGGGGGAGTTGAGTGATAGTATACCTAGTTAAAAAGAGACTAGATAGATATCCTGAGGGGGAGTTGAGTGAGGGGGAGTTGAGTGAGGGGGAGTTGAGTGATAGTATACCTAGTTAAAAAGAGATAGATAGATATGCTGAGGGGATGAGAGAATAGAGAATAGAAAATAGTCTGTGTTAAGACCAGGCAAAGCCTTTGCTCTAGTAATTAGAGATGCACTAATACTGTTGTAGGAAGAAGCCTGCTGGGAGACCCAGGGGGAGGGGAGAGGGATAAAGAAGAAGAGAGCGAGAGAGTGAAAGAAAAAGACAAAGCGAGGAGGAAGGGAGAGGGAGAGAGAGAGAGAGAGGGAGAGAGAGAGAGACCCGGGAGAGAGAGTGAGAAAGACAGAGAGAGAGAGAGAGAGAGAGAGAGAGAGAGAGAGAGAGAGAGAGAGAGAGAGAGAGAGAGAGAGAGAGAGAGAGAGATGAGGAAGAGAGAGTGAGAGAGAGGAAGGAGAGAGAGGGTGAGAAAGAGAGAGAAATGAGGAAGAGAGAGTGAGAGAGAGAGAGAGGAAAGAGAGAGAGATGAGGAAGAAATAGGGAGAGAGAGATGAGAAGAGAGAGGAAGGAGAGAGAGAGAGAGAGAGAGAGGAAGGAGAGAGAGATGAAGAAGAGATAGGGAGAGAGAGAGATCGTTAAGATAATCCACCAGAGCAAGTGGCAGATACACAACAGAGGATGCTGGAGGGAGGAGCGACAGTACACAGTAACCCAGATCTTACCAGCAGCTCATGGGATAGGATGAAGGTGATGATGACAACAAAATAGGTTTAGAAAACACTACATAAAACAAACAGGAAGACATGACCAGGTTACCTACATTGCGATACAACCACAGGTAGCACAATATTTGGGCTCGTTGTAATGACTGGAGTGGAATCAGTGGAATGGTATCAAAAATATCAAACACATGGTTTTCAGGTGTCTGATGCCAAACCATTTGCTCCATTATTATGAGCCGTTCTCCCCTAAGCAGCCTCCACTGGATACAACAGTAGTTCAATCACAAATTAACCTGTGAGTAATCATATTCCCTCTGCATCATAGACTCCTGGCACGTAAGACTACATTTAAACCAACTAGCTTCTCACCAGCCCATACAAAGAAGTGCTCTGTAGACATGAGCCTTGTGCCTCATGCTCCCTCTTCTGTCTGCTCTCAGCTGTTAGCTGGCTAGGGGAAATGGTAAGAGAGCCTGTGACGCAACTTCCATTTTAAGATGTTAACAAGGCCACGCTCCATTTTAACTCCTCCACATGTCATGGATTGGTTGAACAGTGCAAACGAGACATTTCTTTTCTCATCAGGAACAAAAAGAAAGAAACGTTACAACCGCAGGGAAATGAGGTACACCTTGACCGGGAGGAAAGGAGCAGCCTGTGTGTGTCACTGACCCACTTCAGAGGAGGAGAGATGAAACTGCAACATCCGTGACAGGTCTTCTACAAAGACTGGCCCCACCTGTTTCCCTTACGCTCTCCTAACTGATGCCACCATAAACACCCTGTATAGAGCAGTGTGTGTGTGTGTGTGTGTGTGTGTGTGTGTGTGTGTGTGTGTGTGTGTGTGTGTGTGTGTGTGTGTGTGTGTGTGTGTGTGTGTGTGTGTGTGTGTGTGTGTGTGTGTGTGTGTGTGTGTGTGTGTGTGTGTGTGTGTGTGTGTGTTGTGAGACAGATGTCTCCTAATGAAGAAGTATATATCACAAAGAGATTTAAAGTGAGAGGCCGTGCCATATAATAACTTACTCATAGACACACACAATCACACTAAATCACAATCACACACACACACACACACGCACACACACACACACACACACCACACACACACACACACACACACACACACACACACACACACACACACACACACACACACACACACACACACACACACACACACACACACACACACACACACACACATACACAGTTCTGGGAAAGTAGGAAGGGGCAAGGATTCATAGTCCGTTGTGACTGCTTTTCTGTAGGACGTGGAGATATGGTGGACCACTGTTGTAGAGGTGAGAGTCACGGACCACAACTCAATACAGTCTAAACTGCAGGACAACATGTACAACAACTCAATACAGTCCAGACTGCAGGACAACATGTACCACAACTCAATACAGTCCAGACAGCAGGACAACAGGACTACATGTACAACAATTCAATACAGTCCAGACCGCAGGACAACATGTACCACAACTCAATACAGTCCAGACTACAGGACAACAGGACAACATGTACCACAACTCAATACAGTCCAGACTACAGGACAACAGGACAACATGCACCACAACTCAATACAGTCCAGACTGCAGGACAACATGTACCACAACTCAATACAGTCCAGACTACAGGACAACAGGACAACATGTACCACAACTCAATACAGTCCAGACTACAGGACAACAGGACAACATGCACCACAACTCAATACAGTCCAGACTGCAGGACAACATGTACCACAACTCAATACAGTCCAGACTACAGGACAACATGTACCACAACTCAATACAGTCCAGACTACAGGACAACATGTACCACAACTCATTACAGTCCAGACTGTAGGACAACAGGACTACATGTACCACAACTCAATACAGTCAAGACTGCAGGACAACTGGACAACATGTACCATAACTCAATACAGTCCAGACTGTAGGACAACATGTATCACTACTCAATACAGTCCAGACTACAGGACAACCTGAGAACACGTACCACAACTCAATACAGTCCAGACTACAGGACAACATGTACCATAACTTAATACAGTCCAGACTACAGGACAACAGGACAACATGTACCACAACTCAATACAGTCAAGACTGCAGGACAACAGGACTACATGTACAACAATTCAATACAGTCCAGACCGCAGGACAACATGTACCACAACTCAATACAGTCCAGACTGCAGGACAACATGTACCACAATTCAATACAGTCCAGACTGCAGGACAACATGTACCACAACTCAATACAGTCCAGACTGCAGGACAACATGTACCACAACTCAATACAATCCAGGCTACAGGACAACAGGACAACATGTACCACAACTCAATACAGTCCAGACTGCAGGACAACATGTACCACAACTCAATGCAGCCCAGACTGCATGACAACATGTACCACAATTCAATACAGTCCAGACTGCAGGACAACAGGACAACATGTACCACAATTCAATACAGTCCAGACTGCAGGACAACAGGACAACATGCACCACAACTCAATACAGTCCAGACTGCAGGACAACATGTACCACAACTCAATACAGTCCAGACTATAGGACAACATGTACCACAACTCAATACAGTCCAGAATACAGGACAACCTGACAACACGTACCACAACTCAATACAGTCCAGACTACAGGACAACATGTACCACAACTCAATACAGTCCAGACTGTAGGACAACATGTATCACTACTCAATACAGTCCAGACTACAGGACAACCTGACAACACGTACCACAACTCAATACAGTCCAGACTACAGGACAACATGTACCATAACTTAATACAGTCCAGACTACAGGACAACAGGACAACATGTACCACAACTAAATACAGTCAAGACTGCAGGACAACTGGACAACATGTACCACAACTCAATACAGTCCAAACTACAGGACAACATGTACCATAACTTAATACAGTCCAGACTACAGGACAACAGGACAACATGTACCACAACTCAATACAGTCAAGACTGCAGGACAACAGGACTACATGTACAACAATTCAATACAGTCCAGACCGCAGGACAACATGTACCACAACTCAATACAGTCCAGACTACAGGACAACATGTACCACAACTCAATACAGTCCAGACTGCAGGACAACTGGACAACATGTACCACAACTCAATACAGTCCAGACTACAGGACAACAGGACAACATGCACCACAACTCAATACAGTCCAGACTGCAGGACAACATGTACCACAACTCAATACAGTCCAGACTACAGGACAACATGTACCACAACTCAATACAGTCCAGACTACAGGACAACATGTACCACAACTCAATACAGTCCAGACTGTAGGACAACAGGACTACATGTACCACAACTCAATACAGTCAAGACTGCAGGACAACTGGACAACATGTACCATAACTCAATACAGTCCAGACTGTAGGACAACATGTATCACTACTCAATACAGTCCAGACTACAGGACAACCTGACAACACGTACCACAACTCAATACAGTCCAGACTACAGGACAACATGTACCATAACTTAATACAGTCCAGACTACAGGACAACAGGACAACATGTACCACAACTCAATACAGTCAAGACTGCAGGACAACAGGACTACATGTACAACAATTCAATACAGTCCAGACCGCAGGACAACATGTACCACAACTCAATACAGTCCAGACTGCAGGACAACATGTACCACAATTCAATACAGTCCAGACTGCAGGACAACATGTACCACAACTCAATACAGTCCAGACTGCAGGACAACATGTACCACAACTCAATACAATCCAGGCTACAAGACAACAGGACAACATGTACAACAATTCAATACAGTCCAGACCGCAGGACAACATGTACCACAACTCAATACAGTCCAGACTACAGGACAACAGGACAACATGTACCACAACTCAATACAGTCCAGACTACAGGACAACAGGACAACATGCACCACAACTCAATACAGTCCAGACTACAGGACAACATGTACCACAACTCATTACAGTCCAGACTGCAGGACAACATGTACCACAACTCAATACAATCCAGGCTACAGGACAACAGGACAACATGTACCACAACTCAATACAGTCCAGACTGCAGGACAACATGTACCACAACTCAATGCAGCCCAGACTGCATGACAACATGTACCACAATTCAATACAGTCCAGACTGCAGGACAACAGGACAACATGTACCACAATTCAATACAGTCCAGACTGCAGGACAACAGGACAACATGCACCACAACTCAATACAATCCAGACTGCAGGACAACATGTACCACAACTCAATACAGTCCAGACTATAGGACAACATGTACCACAACTCAATACAGTCCAGAATACAGGACAACCTGACAACACGTACCACAACTCAATACAGTCCAGACTACAGGACAACATGTACCACAACTCAATACAGTCCAGACTGTAGGACAACATGTATCACTACTCAATACAGTCCAGACTACAGGACAACCTGACAACACGTACCACAACTCAATACAGTCCAGACTACAGGACAACATGTACCATAACTTAATACAGTCCAGACTACAGGACAACAGGACAACATGTACCACAACTCAATACAGTCAAGACTGCAGGACAACTGGACAACATGTACCACAACTCAATACAGTCCAAACTACAGGACAACATGTACCATAACTTAATACAGTCCAGACTACAGGACAACAGGACAACATGTACCACAACTCAATACAGTCAAGACTGCAGGACAACAGGACTACATGTACAACAATTCAATACAGTCCAGACCGCAGGACAACATGTACCACAACTCAATACAGTCCAGACTACAGGACAACATGTACCACAACTCAATACAGTCCAGACTGCAGGACAACTGGACAACATGTACCACAACTCAATACAGTCCAGACTACAGGACAACAGGACAACATGCACCACAACTCAATACAGTCCAGACTGCAGGACAACATGTACCACAACTCAATACAGTCCAGACTACAGGACAACATGTACCACAACTCAATACAGTCCAGACTACAGGACAACATGTACCACAACTCAATACAGTCCAGACTGTAGGACAACAGGACTACATGTACCACAACTCAATACAGTCAAGACTGCAGGACAACTGGACAACATGTACCATAACTCAATACAGTCCAGACTGTAGGACAACATGTATCACTACTCAATACAGTCCAGACTACAGGACAACCTGACAACACGTACCACAACTCAATACAGTCCAGACTACAGGACAACATGTACCATAACTTAATACAGTCCAGACTACAGGACAACAGGACAACATGTACCACAACTCAATACAGTCAAGACTGCAGGACAACAGGACTACATGTACAACAATTCAATACAGTCCAGACCGCAGGACAACATGTACCACAACTCAATACAGTCCAGACTGCAGGACAACATGTACCACAATTCAATACAGTCCAGACTGCAGGACAACATGTACCACAACTCAATACAGTCCAGACTGCAGGACAACATGTACCACAACTCAATACAATCCAGGCTACAAGACAACAGGACAACATGTACCACAACTCAATACAGTCCAGACTGCAGGACAACATGTACCACAACTCAATACAGCCCAGACTGCATGACAACATGTACCACAATTCAATACAGTCCAGACTGCAGGACAACAGGACAACATGTACCACAATTCAATACAGTCCAGACTGCAGGACAACAGGACAACATGCACCACAACTCAATACAGTCCAGACTGCAGGACAACATGTACCATAACTTAATACAGTCCAGACTACAGGACAACATGTACCACAACTCAATACAGTCCAGACTACAGGACAACAGGACAACATGCACCACAACTCAATACAGTCCAGACTGCAGGACAACATGTACTCTACTCACTCCTATAAGTTGTATGATCCTGGACTCTCCACTGCCATAAAGAACATGCACGTGCACGTGCACCCATGCAGCAACACCGCGTTGACACTCACACACACATATAATACATCAAGACAAGAGATTGAAACACAATTTATATTGTACACAGTTACTTTCTTTCAATATCAAATTCATTTGTGAATTGGATAGGATTCTATTATGTTCATTGTTAGCAAGGAAATACACATTGGTTTAGCAAGAATTGTTATTTTAGCATTATATTTCCCAAATCCCCCATCCATGCCAATAAACTCACACATACACACACACACACACGCACGCACACACGCACGCACGCACGCACGCACACACACTCTCCCTGTGCTCTGGTACTTTGATGATGGTGTTAAGCTCTCGTCACTAGCTTGTCTGTTCTCCTATCTAAGTTTCATTTGAATTAATCTGTCTATTTCCACATGAAGGCAACAGTTGTCATCCCATATGCTATTCATTTACAGATTGAGGGGAAGTTGGCAGACGTGCTGCTCACACACACACACACACACACACACACACACACACACACGTTGTGACATTGTTGGAGTAGTGGGAAGAAATGTCACCACAGAGTCTTTTTTTAATCCATTTTTCTCTTATCTCCTCTCTGGTGTCGCTGCCCTGGTGAACAGCCAGTTTTCACAAAGACCATTTCTGCCCTGGTGGACAGCCAGTTTTCACAAAGACCATTTCTGCCCTGGTGGACAGCCAGTTTTCACAAAGACCATTTCTGGCAATAATAATGAGGTGTTAATGAGCATGTAGGAGGAGTGAAAGGCGGTAGTGATAATATTAATATACTTTGATATCACATTTTGTTATACTGTATGTATTCATGGATGTTGTATTGGGGCCTTTGTGTCTCCTCTAGTGTATAGTAGGAACGTGTGGTGTTTCTATAGGACATAGTGTCAGGGAAGGGTCTGACATACAGATAGGGTTGACATTCAGGAGTACATCAGGGGACCAACAGCACATCACAGCCATCACAGGTTAGAGTAGACAGTGATGGATGACCGTCACACGCGAAGTGTGTTTAGTGCGTAAGAGAGTCCTAATGCACTAAGCGTGTTCTAAATGTGTCAAACAGCTCATGAGACATGGGACTGATGTGTGTGCAGATGGAAGACCCCCTGTAGATGACTGTCAGGGGTCCTGGATGGGGGTTGCTCTGACACACAACCCTACTGAGGAGAGGGGAGGGGGGTTGCACCCCTAATGAGTACTTCATCTGTTGCTTATTCTATAAATGACAGAGACATACCATATGTGAGGGTGGTAGTGTGTATTCTGTCACCTGAGGAGCTTGATCGATCAATGTTTGAGTGTGTATGTGTGCATGTGTGTGTGTGACTCATGAGTCACATTTCAACTACACATGGTATTGATATGTGTCACTGGGAGACGGCATTCTCTCTATGTCTCCCTCTGTTCATTTCCTCTGAGATCAGCTGGACTCTGGTGGTGGAGAGGAACAGGTCACACTATCAACACAGCTCCTCCAGGCTTGTCTGTTGAGCTCCACAAACCCTCTACTTGCTGTTGTTTTAGCTTGTTCTTCATATAATATGGAGATTAATCAGTGTGAGAGAGAGAGAGAGAGAGAGAGAGAGAGAGAGAGAGAGAGAGAGAGAAAGAGAAAGTGTGCGCACCAGTGAGATATCTGAGCTTGTCAGCTTTGACAAATGGAGAGGGGGAGCTGGTGAGATTGGTGTGGAAGCGATTGATTGGAGAAAAGGAGACCGAGGAAGAGAACAAGGCAGAAGTGGAGGAAGCTGGTTAGCACTCTGGACAGGGGGTGTGTGTAAGGGCATGTCCAGACAGTTGGCTGAAGTGTCAGGGAAAGAGTCTTGCCAACAGCCTCTATCTAAAAGTTTATATTCTGTTTTAGTGTTGCGTGAAAACAAAGAAAACACAAACACTCTTAATCGCTCTCTCTATCTCACACACACATACACACACAATCTTGTATATCTAAACTTGAGGGGACACACAATTCAGTCCCATTCCAAATCCTATTTTCTGTAAAACCTATCCCTAAACCTAACCTTAACACTTACCCTTACCCTAACCTTAATGCTAACCCTAACCTTGAACCCAAAACCTTGCCTTAACCCTAACGCTATCCTACCAATCCTTGACTTCAGCGATGTCATTTACAAAATAGCCTCCAACACTCTACTCAGCAAATTAGATGTAGTCTATCACAGTGCCATCCGTTTTGACACCAAAGCCCCATACACTACCCACCACTGCGACCTGTACGCTCTCGTTGGCTGGCCCTCGCTTCATATTCATCGCCAAACTCACTGGCTCCAGGTCATCTATAAGTCTTTGTTAGGTAAAGCCCCACCTTATCTCAGTTCACTGGTCACCATAGCAGCACCCACCAGTAGCACACGCTCCAGCAGGTATATTTCACTGGTCACCCCCAAAGCCAACTCCTACTTTGGCCGCCTTTCCTTCCAGTTCTCTGCTGTCAATGACTGGGACGAATTGCAAAAATCACTGAAGCTGGAGACTTATATCTCCCTCACTAACTTTAAGCATCAGCTGTCAGAGCAGCTTACAGATCATTGCACCTTCACATAGCCCATCTGTAAATATCCCACCCAAATACCTCATCCCCATATCGTTATTTTTTTTTCTCCTTCGCAGCCCAGTATCTCTACTTGCACATTCATCTTCTGCACATCTATCACTCCAGTGTTTAATTGCTAAATTGTAATTATTTCGCCACTATGGACTATTTATTGCCTTACCTCCCTAATCTTACTACATTTGCACACACTGCATATATAGACTTTTCTATTGTGTTATTGACTGCACGTTCGTTTATCCCATGTGTAACTCTGTGTTGTTTGTGTTGCACTGCTTTGCTCTATCTTGGCCAGGTGGCAGTTGTAAATGAGAACTTGTTCTCAACTGGCCTACCTGGTTAAATAAAGGTGAAATAAAAAATTAAAAAAACACAGTCATGCTGGAGACTCTGGGCACTAATGGGTTTGTGAGGTGTGTTCCTTGTCTCTTGCTGCTGCTGTTGTTAAAAGGTGGGGTGAACACTGGGGTGAGGGAGGGTGAATACTTTTCTCCATCTATCTCTAATTGCTTCTATTATTCCTTTCCCTCGCTAAGCAATCCCTCCTTCCTCTCCTCTCCTCTCCTCTCCGCCCTTCTCCTCAGGGAGCACTCTCAAAGACAAGGGACGTTCCTTCTTAATTCTATAAAAGCCTCTGGTGTTTTCTTCACTCACCCTCTCTCTCTCTCTCTCTCTCTCTCTCTCGCATTCTCTTTTCTTCCTCTCTCCCCCTTCTTCACACCTCAGAGAGTAAATCAATGGGCCTGTCTAGTGCTAAGTATGGTCAGCAATAGCCCCAGAGGGAGAGCAGGGGAGCAAGAGAGCTCACCTGCCCACTGTGATTAGTAGAGGCTTATCTCCAACTATAACACACCTACACACACACATACACACACACATTGTTCACCTCCTGGAAAACTAGAAAGGAGTGCAAGAGATAAGAGACCATGAAGAAATAACCCAAGCCCCAAGCATTTTTAAAAAATGTTTTATTTCACCTTTATTTAATTTAACCAGGTAGGCTAGTTGAGAACAAGTTCTCATTTACAACTGCGACCTGGCCAAGATAAAGCAAAGAAGTGCGACACAAACAACAACACAGAGTTACACATGGAATAAACAAGTGTACAGTCAACAACACCATAGAAAAAAATAAAGTCTATATACAGTGTGTGCAAATGGCGTGAGGAGCTAAGACAATAAATAGGCCATAGTAGCGAAGTAATTACAATTTAGCAAATTAACACTGGAGTGGTAGATGTGCAGATGATGATGTGCAAGTTGAAGTACTGGTGTGCAAAAGAGCAGAAAAGTAAATAAAAACAATATGGGGATGAGGTGGGTAGATTGGATGGGCTATTTACAGATGGGCTATGTACAGCTGCAGTGATCGGTTAGCTGCTCAGATAGCTGATGTTTAAAGTTAGTGAGGGAAATATAAGTCTCCAGCTTCAGCGATTTTTGCAATTAGTTTCAGTCATTGGCAGCAGAGAACTGGAAGGAAAGGCGGCTAAAGAAGGTGTTGGCTTTGGGGATGAGCAGTGAGATATACCTGCTGGAGTGCGTGCTATGGGTGGGTGTTGTTATCGTGACCAGTGAGCTGAGATAAGGCGGAGCTTTACCTAGCATAGACTTATAGATGACCTGGAGCCAGTGGGTCTGTCGACGAATATGTCGTGAGGGCCAGCCGACTAGAGCATACATGTTGCAGTGGTGGGTGGTATATGGGGCTTTGGTGACAAAATGGATGGCACTGTGATAGACTGCATCCAGCCTGCACAGTAGAGTGTTGGAGGCTATTTTGTAAATGACATCGGCGAAAACGAGGATCGGTAGGATAGTCCATTTTAAAAGGGTATGTTTGGCGGTGTGAGGGAAGGAGGCTTTGTTGCGAAATAGGATGCCGATTCTAGATTTTATTTTGGATTGGAAATGTTTAATATGAGTCTGGAAGGAGAGTTTACAGTCTAGCCAGACACCTAGGTATTTGTAGTTGTCCACATATTCTAGGTCAGAACCGTCCAGAGTAGTTATGCAAGTCTGGAGTGTGGGTGCGGGCAGCGAGCAGTTGAACAGCATGCATTTAGTTTTACTATTGTTTAAGAGCAGTTGGAGGCCACGGAAGGAGTGTTGTATGGCATTGAAGCTCGTTTGGAGGTTTGCCAGAGGTCCGGACAACATGCCCTCCGATTTGATACACTGAACTCTGTCTGAGAAGTAGTTGGTGAACCAGGCGAGGCAGTCATTTGAGAAACCAAGGCTGTTGAGTCTGCCAATAAGAATACGGTGAATGACAGAGTCGAAAGCCTTGGCCAGGTCGATGAAGACGGCTGCACAGTACTGTCTTTCATCGATGGCGGTTATGATATAATTTAGTACCTTGAGCATGGCTGAGGTGCACCCGTGACCACTTCGGAGACCAGTTTGCACAGTGGAGAAGGTATGGTGGGATTCGAAATGGTCAGTGATCTGTTTATTAACTTGGCTTTCGAAGACTTTAGAAAGGCAGGGCAGGATGGATATAGGTCTATAACAGTTTGGGTCTAGAGTGTCACTCCCTTTGAAGAGGGGGATGACCACGGCAGCATTCCAATCTTTATGGATCTCGGACGATACGAAAGAGAGCTTGAACAGACTGGTAATAGGGGTTGCAACAATGGTGGTGGATCATTTTATAAAGAGAGGGTCCAGGAGATCTAGACCAGCTGATTTGTACAGCCGTAAGTCGCCAGTCGTAAGTCGCCAGAGCTGCCCGCCAGTCGTAAGTCACCAGAGCTGCCCGCCAGTCAAGAGTCACCAGAGCTGCCCGCCAGTCGTAAGTCGCCAGAGCTGCCTGCCAGTCAGGAGCCGCCAGAGCCGCCCACTAGTTAGGAGCCGCCAGTGCCGCCCGCTAGTCAGGAGATGCCAGAGTGGCCTGTCTGCCCGGAGATGCCAGAGTGGCCCGACTGCCCGGAGCTGCCAGAGTGGCCCGACTGCCCGGAGCTGCCAGAGTGGCCCGACTGCCCGGAGCTGCCAGAGTGGCCCGACTGCCCGGAGCTGCCAGAGTGGCCCGACTGCCCGGAGCTGCCAGAGTGGCCCGACTGCCCGGAGCTGCCAGAGTGGCCAGACTGCCCGGAGCTGCCAGAGGGGCCAGATTGCCCGGAAAAGCCCGAGTGGCCGTCCTGTCCTCCGGCCCAGCCCGATTGGCCCTCCTGCCCTCCGGCCCAGCCCGAGGGGCCCTCCTGCCCTCCGGCCCAGCCCGAGGGGCCCTCCTGCCTGCCGGCCCAGCCGAGGGGCCCTCCTGTCCTCCGGCCCAGCCCGAGGGGCCCTCCTGTCCTCCGGCCCAGCCCGAGGGGCCCTCCTGTCCTCCGGCCCAGCCCGAGGGGCCCTCCTGTCCTCCGGCCCAGCCCGAGGGGCCCTCCTGTCCTGCGGCCCAGCCCGAGTGGCCCTCCTGTCCTGCGGCCCAGCCCGAGTGGCCCTCCTGTCCTCCGGCCCAGCCCGAGTGGCCCTCCTGTCCTCCGGCCCAGCCCGAGTGGCCCTCCTGTCCTCCGGCCGAGCCCGAGGGGCCCTCCTGTCCTCCGGCCGAGCCCGAGGGGCCCTCCTGTCCTCCGGCCCAGCCCGAGGGGCCCTCCTGTCCTCCGGCCCAGCCCGAGGGGCCCTCCTGTCCTCCGGCCCAGCCCGAGGGGCCCTCCTGTCCTGCGGCCCAGCCCGAGTGGCCCTCCTGTCCTGCGGCCCAGCCCGAGTGGCCCTCCTGTCCTCCGGCCCAGCCCGAGTGGCCCTCCTGTCCTCCGGCCCAGCCCGAGTGGCCCTCCTGTCCTCCGGCCGAGCCCGAGGGGCCCTCCTGTCCTCCGGCCGAGCCCGAGGGGCCCTCCTGTCCTCCGGCCCAGCCCGAGGGGCCCTCCTGTCTTCCGGCCCAGCCCGAGGGGCCCTCCTGTCCTCCGGTCCAGCCCGAGTGGCCCGTCTGCCCGGCGCAGCTATCGGCGCCACCAAAGTGGGCGACGCCGAGGGTGGAGCAAGGTCCACGTCCTGCACCTGAGCCACCTCCAGGATAGGTGGGTTGGGGAGGGAGGGTGTAGCACAGTGCCGTCGTTGACGGCAGCCACCCTCCCTTCCCTCCCTTATTGTTTAGGGGTTATTGTTTAATGGGTTTTTGTTGGGGATTTTTTGTTGTTGGTGTTTTCTGTTGGTAGGTGCATTCCGGGGTCAGCACCTTGAGGGGGGGGGGGGGTACTGTCACGTCCTGACCAGCAGATGGAGCTATTGTATTAGTTTTGGGGTCAGGACGTGGCAGTTTTGTGTGTGTGAATGTTTGTTGGTGATTGGGACTTCCAATTGAAGGCAGGTGTGTTGAGTTGCCTTTGATTGGAAGTCCTATATAGGTGTGTGTGTTTTTCTTTGGGGTTGTGGGTAGTTGTTTTTGCACTGCGTTTGTAGAGCCTGTAAAACTGTTGCTGTCATCATCTTTATTGTTTTGTCAGTGAATACTTTACTCCTTTTTTAAAAATTAAAACCATGAGTATTCACATTCTCGCTGCGCCTTGGTCCTCTTCTCTCCAATACGACATTTTCCGTGACGAGTACGAAATTTTTTGTGACATACCTAGCCTCAGTGGATTGGGCAGCATATTCTCCATGGACTTTACAGTGTCCCAAAACTTTTTGGAGTTAGAGCTACAGGATGCAAATTTCTGTTTGAAAAAGCTAGCCTTTGCTTTCCTGACTGACTGCGTGTATTGGTTCCCTGAAAAGTTGCATATCGTGGGGACTATTCGATGCTAGTGCAGAACGCCACAGGATGTTTTTGTGCTGGTTGTGGGCAGTCAGGTCTGGAGTTGAACCAAGGGCTGTATCTGTTCTTAGTTCTAGATTTTTTGAAAGGGGCATGCTTATTTAAGATGGTGAGGAAAGCACTTTTAAAGAATGACCAGACATCCTCGACTGACGGGATGAGCTCAATGTCCTTCCAGGATACCCGGGCCAGGTCGATTAGAAAGGCCTGCTCGCAGAAGTGTTTTAGGGAGCGTTTAACAGTGATGAGGGATAGTCATTTGACCGCGGACCCATAGTGGATGCAGGGAATGAGGCAGTGATCACTGAGATCCTGATTGAAAACAGCAGAGGTGTATTTGGAGGGCAAGTTGGTCAGGATAATATCTATGAGGGTGCCCATGTTTACAGATTTAGGGTTGTACAAGGCTTTGTTGATAATTTTTGTTGATAATTTGTGTGAGATTGAGGGCATCTAGTTTAGACTGTAGGACTGCCGGGGTGTTAAGCATATCCCAGTTTAGGCCACCTAACAGAAAGAACTCTGAAGATAGATGGGGGCAGTCAATTCACATATGGTGTCCAGGGCACCGCTGGGAGCTGAGGGGGGTCTATAACAAGCGGCAACAGTGAGAGACTTATTTCTGGAGAGATACATTTTTTAAATTAGAAGCTCGAACTGTTTGGGCATAGACCTGGAAAGTATGACAGAACGTTGCAGGCTATCTCTGCAGTAGATTGCAACTCCTCCCCCTTTGGCAGTTCTATCTTGATGGAAAATGTTGTAGTTGGGGATGGAAATCTCAGAATTTGTGGTGGCCTTCCTAAAGCCAGGATTCAGACACGGCAAGAACATCAGGGTTCGCGGAGTGTGCTAAAGCAGTGAGTAAAACAAACTTAGGGAGGAGGCTTCTGATGTTAGATGCATGAAACCAAGGCTTTTTCAGTTACAGAAGTCAACAAATGAGCGTGCCTGGGGACATGCAGGGCCTGGGTTAACCTCCATATCATCTGAGGAACAGAGGAGGAGTAGGATCAGGGTACGGCTAAAGGCTATCAATACTGGTCGTCTAGTGCATTGGGGACAGAGAATAAAAGGAGCAGATTTCTGGGCGTGGTAGAATAGATTCAGGGCATAATGTACAGACAGGGGTATGGTGGGGTGCGGGTACAGTGGAGGTAAACCCAGGCATTGAGTGATGACAAGAGAGGTTGCATCTCTGGATGCGCTAGTTATGCTGGGTGAGGTCACCACATGTGTGGGAGGTGGGACAAAGGATGTATCTGAGGCATGTTGAGTGGAACTAGGGGCTCCGCAGTAAACTAAAACAATGATAACTATCCTAAACAACAGTATACAAGGCATATTGAAATTTGAGAGAGACATAAAGCGAGGTGTAAAGCAATCACAGGTGTTGATTGGGAGAGCTAGCTAAGACAACAACGGGTAAGACAACAACAGCTAATCAGCTAAGACAACAACAACAGGTAAAATGGCGATGAATGGGCAGAGAGGGTCGGTTAACTACACACAGGGCCTGAGTTCGAGGCTTTGATTGGGAGTCACATAGGGCGGTGCACAATTGGCCCAGCGTCGTCCGGGTTTGGCTGGTGTAGGTCGTCATTGTAAATAAGAATTTGTTCTTAACTGACTTGCCTAGTTAAATAAAATAAACAGCCTCACCCCGAATCTATCTCCTTAATGCTGAGTGCCAAGCAGAGATGCATTGGGTCCCATTTTTACAGTATTTGGTATGGCTCAACCTGGGATCAAACTCCCAACCATCCAAACACCAGATGGACACTCTAACAACAAGGCCACTGAGTTGATCACTAAACAATGGTCTATATAAGAAGAAGAATCTGATTTGAGATCAGTGAATTAAGACTACTCTATTAGCAAAACCCTGATCTGAAGCAAGGTCGATAAGGCAAAGCTGAGATCAATGAGGTAGCACTCCTCCATACTTTGCCATAATCTGAGATAAGAGCACTGATTTGAAATCAGATAAATAGCTGAGTCTGATATAAATGAAAGAGATTACTGATCTAGGATCAGTGATGTACTAAACTCCTCCACCCTGAGCCTTGGTTTTCCCACCCAGACCTAAACATAGGAGAGACAAGCAAGGCTGTACTGAGATCAGAGAGGTGGTCCTTTGTAGCTCAGTTGGTAGAGCATGGTGCTTTTAACGCCAGGGTAGAGGGTTTGATTCCCAGGACCATCCATACGTAAAAATATACGCACGCATGACTGTAAGTCGCTTTGGATAAAAGCGTCGGCTAAATAGCATATAATATAATAGGTAACAACATGTCCTCCTACATGTTGAACCATGGTTTTCTAGTCGCAGCACGGCAGGCAGGATTTGTGCTGCCTCCGGCCGGGGATTTATAGAGCGCTCCGATAATGCACTTCCTCGCTCAAAAGGGGGACATAAATCTGCCCCTTTTCTTTGTCAACACTTTTTTTATTGGCTGATGGGCTCCTCTTTTCTCTCGCTCTTCTGCTTATTCTATCTCTCACACGCACGCACACACACACACACACACACACACACACACACACACACACACACACACACACACACACACACACACACACACACACACACACACACACACACACACACACACACACACACACACGAGCGCACACACCAAAAAAGTATTATTGTATGAACAATGTACACTGACTATACAAAACATTTACATTTACATTTTACATTTTAGTCATTTAGCAGACGCTCTTATCCAGAGCGACTTACAGTAGTGAATGCATACATTTCATACATTTTTTATTTTTTTTCTGTGCTGAAGAACACCTGCTCTTTCCATGTCAAAGACAGACCTGGTGAATCCAGGTGAAAGCTATGATCCCTTATTGGTGTTGTTTTTTATTTTTAGAGGGGGTAGATCAGCTTTAAAATTGCAGATAGATTGTAGCTTTCATCAATGTAATTGTTTGCATAATTTCCAATCGCCCATATATATACAGTACCAGAGTAAAGTTTGGACACACTTACTCATTCAAGGGTTTTTCTTTATTTTTTATATTTTCTACATTGCAGAATAATAGTGAAGACATCATGTAGTAACCAAAAAAAGTGTTAAACAAATCAAAATATATTTTATATTTTAGAGAATCTTCAAAGTTCGCCCTTTGCCTTGATGACAGCTTTGTACACTCTTGGTATTCTCTCATCCAGCTTCACCTGGAATGCTTTTCCAACAGTCTTGAAGGAGTTCCCACATATGCTGAGAACTTGTTGGCTGCTTTTCCTTCACTCTGAGGTCCAACTCATCCCAAACCATCTTAATTGGGATGAGGTCATGTGATTGTGGAGGCCAGGTCATCTGATGCTGCACTCATCACTCTCTTTCTTGGTCAAATTTCCCTTACACAGCTTGGAGGTGTGTTGGGTCATTGTCCTGTTGAAAAACAAATGATAGTGGGACTAAGTGCAAACCAGATGGGATGGCGTATCGCTGCATAATTCTGTGTCAGCCATGCTGGTTAAGTGTGCCTTGAATTCTAAATAAATCACAGACAGAGTCACCAGCAAAGGAACCCCTACAACATCACACCTCCTGCTCCATGCTTCACAGTGGGAACATGCGGAGATCCTGCGGATATCATCCGTTCACCTACTCTGTATCTCACAAAGACATGGCGGTTGGGACAAAAAATATCAAATTTGGACTCACCAGACTGAAGGACAGATTTCCACTGGTCTGATGTCCATTGCTCGTGTTTCTTGGCCCAAGCGAGTCTCTTCTTATTATTGGTGTCCTTTGGTAGTGGTTTCTGTGCAGCAATTCGACCATGAAATCCTGATTCACACAACCTCCTCTAAACAATTGATGTTGAGATGTGTCTGTTACTTGAACACTGTGAAGCTTTTATTTGGGCTGCAATTTCTGAGGCTGGTAACTAAGGAACTTATCCTTTGCAGCAGAGGTAACTCTGAGTCTTCCTTTTCTGTGGCGGTCCTCATGAGATCCAGTTTCATAATAGCGGTAGATGTTTTTTTGCGACTGCACTTGAAGAAACGTTCAAAGTTCTTGAAATGTTCTGAATTGACTGACCATGTTTTAAAGTAATGATGGACTGTCATTTCTCTTTGCTTATTTGAGCTGTTCTTGCCATAATATGGACTTGGTCTTTTACCAAATAGGGCTATCTTCTGTATACCACCCCTACCTTGTCACAAGACAACTGATTGGCTCAAATGCATCAAGGAGAGAAATTCCACAAATGTACTTTTAACAAGGAACACCTGTTAATTTAAATGCATTCCAGATGACTACCTCATGAAGCTGGTTGAGAGAATGCCAAGAGTGTGCAAAGCTGTCATCAAGGCAAATGTTAAATTAAAGGTGCGCTCCAGACCTCCAGTGCCTACTCACGGCCCAGTTTATCCAGTTCCTGCTCCTCGCACTAGCCCTGAGGTGCGTGTCTCTAGTCTGGCGCCTCCAAAGCCAGAACCAAACACCAGGCCTCCAGTGCGTCAGCCCAGTCTAGTACATCCTGTTCCCGCTCCTCGCACTAGCCTTGGGGTGCGTGTCTCCAGTCTGGTACCTCCAGTACCAGCCCCAAGCACCAGGCCTCCAGTGCGTCAGCCCAGTCCAGCTCGTCCTGCTCCTGCTCCTCGCACTAGCCCTGTGGTGCGTGTCCCTAGTCTGGCGCCTCCTAAGCCAGCCCCACGCATCAGGCCTTCAGTGCGCAGTCCCCGTCCAGAGCTTCCGGCAACAGTGCCCCGTCCAGAGATGGCCCACAGTCCGGAGCCTGCAGAGACGGCCCACAGCCCGGAACCAGCAGAGACAGCCCACAGTCCGGAACCAGCAGAGACGGCCCACAGTCCGGAGCCAGCAAAGACGGCCCACAGTTCGGAGCCAGCAGAGACGGCCCACATTCCGGAGCCAGCAGAGACGGCCCACAGTCCGGAGCCAGCAGAGACGGCCCACAGTCCGGAACCGACAGAGACGGCCCACAGTCCGTAACCGTAAGAGACGGCCCACAGTCCGGAATCGACAGAGATGGCCCACAGTCCGGAATCGACAGAGATGGCCCACAGTCCAGAACTGACAGAGATGGCCTCGAGCGACGCGCATCAGCCCGAGGTCTTCAGCGATGCGCCATAGCCCAGAGACTTCGGGATGGGTAAAATATAATAAGCATTTAGCGAGGGTGGACAGGTTAGGTTGGGAAGTAAGGCCGGAGCCTGAGCCACCTCCGTAGTAGTAGGAGGTTGGGGAGGGGGGGGTGTATAGCACAAGAACCGTCGGTGACGGTGCCCACCCTCCCTTCCCTCCCTTTAGTTAGGATTATTTTTTGTTTTGGGGGTTTATTTTTTTTGTGTTTATTTTTTGTGTGAGGTGCTTCCGGGATCTGCACCTTTGGGGGGGGGGGGGGGGGTACTGTCACGTCCTGACCAGTAAAATAGGTTGTTTGTTATTGTAGTTTGGTCAGGGCGCGGCAGGGGGTGTTTGTTTAGAGTGTTTCGGGGTTTGTTGGGCTATGTTCTTTGTTAGTCTATTTCTATGTTAGTTCTAGTATGTCTATTTCTATGTGGTGTTTATTGGGTTGACCTTCAATTGGAAGCAGCTGCTCCTCGTTGCTTCTAATTGAAGGTACTATTTAAGAGGGGTGTTTTTCTATGGGATTTGTGGGTAGTTGTTTCCTGTTTAGTGTTTGTTGCACCTGACAAGACTGTTTTCGTCGTTCTTTTTGTTCAGTGTTCATTTTATTTAATAAAAGAAGATAATGAGCGTACACATTCCCGCTGCGTTTTGGTCCAATTCATACGACGTCTGTGACATTGAGGCTATTTTGAAGAATCTAAAATAAATAAAAAACTGAAATACCTAAATATTTATGTAAGTATACAGACCCTTTGCTATGAGACTCAAAATTGAGCTCAGTTGCATGCTGTTTCCATTGATCATCCATGAGATGTTTCTACAACTTGATTGGAGTCCACATGTGGTAAATTCAATTCATTAGACATGATTTGGAAAGGCACAAACTTGTCTCTATAAGGTCACACAGTTGACAGTGCATGTCAGAGCAAAAACCAAGCCATGAGGTCGAAGGAATTGTCCATAGAGCTCCGACACAAGATTGAGTCAAGGCACAGCTCTGGGGAAGGGTACAAAAACATGTCTGCAGCATTGAAGGTCCCCAACACAGTGGCCTCCATCATTTTTTAATGTAAGAAGTTTAGAACCACCATGACTCTTCTTAGAGCTGGCCGTCTGGACAAACTGAGCAAACGGGGGAGAAGGGCCTTGGTCAGGGAGTTGACCAAGATCCTGATGGTCACTCTGACAGAGCTCCAGAGTTCCTCTGCGGAGATGGGAGAACCTTCCAGAGGGACAACCATCTCTGCAGCACTCCACCAATCAGGCCATTATAGTAGGGTGGCCAGACGGAAGCCACTCCTCAATAAAAGGCACATGACAGCCTGCTTTGAGTTTGCCAAAAGGCACCTAAAGGACTCTCAGACCATGAGAAACAAGATTCTCTGGTCTAATGAAACCAAGATTGAACTCCTTGACCTGAATGCCAAGCGTCACGTCTGGAGGAAACCTGGCAGCATCCCTATGGTGAAGCATGGTGGTGCCAACATCATACTGTGGGGATGTTTTTCAGCGGCAGGGACTGGGAGACTAGTCAGGATCGAGGGACAGATGAACAGAGCAAAGTACAGAGAGATCCTAGATGAAAACCTGCTCCAAAGTGCTCAGGACCTCAGACTGGGGGCAAAGATTCACCTTCCAACAAGACAATGACCCTAAGCCCACAGCCAATACAACGCAGGAATGGCTTCGTGGACAAGTCCCTGAATGTCCTTGAGTGGCCCAGCCAGAGCTGGCTTGACTTGAACCTGGTCGACCATCTCTGGAGAGACCTGAAAATAGCCATCCAACCTGACAGCGCTTGAGAGGATCTGCAGAGAAGAATGGAAGAAACTCCCCAAATACAGGTGTGCCAAGCTTGTAGCGTCATACCCAAGAAGACTTGAGGCTGTAATCGCTGCCAAAGGTGCTTCAACAAAGTACTGAGTAAAGGGTCTGAATACTTATGTAAATGTGATATTTCAGTTTTGCAAACATTTCTAAAAACCTGATTTTGTTTTATCATTATGGGATTTTGTGTGTAGATTGATGAGGGGTAAAAAAAACGATTTAATACATTTTTAGAATAAGGCTGTAAAGATAACAAAATTTGAAAAAGTGAAGGGGTCTGAATACTTTCTGAATGCACTGGAATCACCTGGTTTCAATGATGTTTCTAGAGACAATATCTCTCTCATCATCACTCAATGCCTAGGTTTACCCCCACTGTATTCACATCCTACCATACCTTTGTCTGCACAGTATACCTTGAAGCTATTTTATCGCCCCCAGAAACCTGCTCCTTTTACTCTCTGTTCCGGACGTCCTAGACGACAAATTCTCATAGCTTTTAGCCGTACCCTTATCCTACTCCTCCTCTGTTCCTTTGGCGATGTAAAGGTGAATCCAGGCCCTGCACTGCCTAGCTCCACTCCTAATCCCCAGGCGCTCTCTTTTGATGACTTCTGTAACCGTAATAGCCTTGGTTTCATGCATGTTAACATTAGAAGCCTCCTCCCTAAGTTTGATCTATTCACTGCTTTAGCACACTCTGCCAACCCGGATGTCCTATCCGTGTCTGAATCCTGGCTTAGGAAGACCACCAAAAACTCTGAAATCTCCATCCCTAACTACAACATTTTCAGACAAGATAGAACGGCCAAAGGGGGCGGTGTTGCAATCTACTGCAGAGATAGCCTGCAGAGTTCTGTCCTACTATCCAGGTCTGTACCCAAACAATTTGAACTTCTACTTTAAAAAATCCACCTCTCTAAAAACAAGTCTCTCACCGTTGCCGCCTGCTATAGACCACCCTCTGCCCCCAGCTGTGCTCTGGACACCATATGTGAACTGATTGCCCCCCATCTATCTTCAGAGCTCGTGCTGCTAGGTGACCTAAACTGGGACATGCTTAACACCCCAGCCATCCTACAATCTAAGCTTGATGCCCTCAATCTCACACAAATTATCAATGAACCTACCGGGTACCACCCCAAATCCGTAAACACGGGCACCCTCATTGATATCATCCTAACCAACTTGCCCTCTAAATACACCTCTGCGGTTTTCAACCAAGATCTCAGCGATCACTGCCTCATTGCCTGCATTCGTAATGGGTCAGCGGTCAAACGACCTCCACCCATCACTGTCAAACGCTCCCTGAAATACTTCAGCAAGCAGGCCTTTCTAATCGACCTGGCCCGGGTATCCTGGAAGGATATTGACCTCATCCCTTCAGTAGAGGATGCCTGGTTATTTTTTTTAAATGCCTTCCTCAAGGCATCTTAAATAAGCATGCCCCATTCAAGAAATTTAGAACCAGGAACAGATTTAGCCCTTGGTTATCTCCAGACCTGACTGCCCTTAACCAACACAAAAACATCCTGTGGTGTTCTGCATTAGCATCGAACAGACCCCGTGATATACAACTTTTCAGGGAAGTTAGAAACCAATATAGACAGGCAGTTAGAAAAGCCAAGGCTAGCTTTTTCAAGCAGAAATTTGCTTCCTGCAACACAAACTCAAACAAGTTCTGGGAAACTGTAAAGTCCTTGGAGAATAAGAGCACCTCCTCCCAGCTGCCCACTGCACTGAGGATAGGAAACTATGTTACCACCGATAAATCCACTATAATTGAGAATTTCAATAAGCATTTTTCTACGGCTGGCCATGCTTTCCACCTGGCTACCCCTACTCCGGTCAACAACACTGCACCCCCCACAGCAACTCGCCCAAGCCTTCCCCATTTCTCCTTCTCCCAAATCCAGTCAGCTGATGTTCTGAAAGAGCTGCAAAATCTGGACCCCTACAAATCAGCCGGGCTAGACAATCTGGACCCTTTCTTTCTAAAATTATCTGCCGAAATTGTTGCAAACCCTATTACTAGCCTGTTCAACCTCTCTTTCGTGTCATCTGAGATTCCCAAAGATTGGAAAGCAGCTGCGGTCATCCCCCTCTTCAAAAGGGGGGACACTCTTGACCCAAACTGCTACAGACCTATATCTATGCTACCCTGCCTTTCTAAAGTCTTCGAAAGCCAAGTCAACAAACAGATTACCGACCATTTCGAATCCCACCGCACCTTCTCCACTATGCTATCTGGTTTCAGAGCTGGTCATGGGTGCACCTCAGCCACGCTCAAGGTCCTAAACGATATCTTAACCGCCATCAATAAGAAACAATACTGTGCTGCCGTATTCATTGACCTGGCCAAGGCTTTCGACTCTGTCAATCACCACATCTTCATCAGCAGACTCAATAGCCTTGGTTTCTCAAATGATTGCCTCGCCTGGTTCACCAACTACTTCTCTGATAGAGTTCAGTGTGTCAAATAGGAGGGCCTGTTGTCCGGGCCTCTGGCAGTCTCTATGGGGGTGCCACAGGGTTCAATTCTTGGGCCGACTTTTCTCTGTATACATCAATGATGTCGTTCTTGCTGCTGGTGAGTCTCTGATCCACCTCTACGCAGACGACAACATTCTGTATACTTCTAGACATTCTTTGGACACTGTGTTAACTACCCTCCAGACAAGCTTTAATGCCATACAACTCTCCTTCCGTGGCCTCCAACTGCTCTTAAATACAATAAAACTAAATGCATGCTCTTCAACCGATCGCTGCCTGCACCTGCCCGCCCGTCCAGCATCACTACTCTGGACGGTTCTGACTAAGAATATGTGGACAACTACAAATACCTAGGTGTCTGGTTAGACTTTAAACTCGTCCTTCCAGACTCACATCAAACATCTCCAATCCAAAGTTAAATCTAGAATTGGCTTCCTATTTCGCAACAAAGCATCTTTCACTCATGCTGCCAAACATACCCTCGTAAAGCTGACCATCCTACCAATCCTCGACTTCGGCGATGTCATTTACAAAATAGCCTCCATTACCCTACTCAATAAATTGGATGCAGTCTATCACAGTGCCATCCGTTTTGTCACCAAAGCCCCATATACTACCCACCACTGTGACCTGTACTCTCTCGTTGGCTGGCCCTCGCTTCATACTCATCGCCAAACCCAGGTCATCTACAAGACCCTGCTAGGTAAAGTTCCCCCTTATCTCAGCTCGCTGGTCACCATAGCAGCACCCACCTGTAGCACGCGCTCCTGCAGGTTTATCTCTCTGGTCACCCCCAAAGCCAATTCCTCCTTTGGCCGCCTCTCCTTCCAGTTCTCTGCTGCCAATGACTGGAACGAACTACAAAAATCTCTAAAACTGGAAACACTTATCTCCCTCACTAGCTTTAAGCACCAGCTGTCAGAGCAGCTCACAGATTACTGCACCTATACATAGCCCATCTATAATTTAGCCCAAACAACAACCTCTTCCACTACTGTTTTTATTTATTTCTTTTGCTCCTTTGCACCTTGGCGTGACCCTGGACAACACCCTGTCGTTCTCTACTAACATCAAGGCGGTGACCCGATCCTGTAGGTTCATGCTCTACAACATTCGCAGAGTACGACCCTGCCTCACACAGGAAGCGGCGCAGGTCCTAATCCAGGCACTTGTCATCTCCCGTCTGGATTACTGCAACTCGCTGTTGGCTGGGCTCCCTGCCTGTGCCATTAAACCCCTACAACTCATCCAGAACGCCGCAGCCCGTCTGGTGTTCAACCTTCCCAAGTTCTCTCACGTCACCCCGCTCCTCCGCTCTCTCCACTGGCTTCCTGTTGAAGCTCGCATCCGCTACAAGACCATGGTGCTTGCCTACGGAGCTGTGAGGGGAACGGCACCTCTGTACCTTCAGGCTCTGATCAGGCCCTACACCCAAACAAGGGCACTGCGTTCATCCACCTCTGGCCTGCTTGCCTCCCTACCTCTGAGGAAGCACAGTTCCCGCTCAGCCCAGTCAAAACTGTTCGCTGCTCTGGCACCCCAATGGTGGAACAAGCTCCCTCACGACGCCAGGACAGCGGAGTCATTCACCACCTTCCGGAGACACCTGAAACCCCACCTCTTTAAGGAATACCTAGGATAGGATAAAGTAATCCTTCTAACCCCCCCCCCCCCCTTAAAAGATTTAGATGCACTATTGTAAAGTGGTTGTTCCACTGGATATCATAAGGTGAATCCACCAATTTGTAAGTCGCTCTGGATAAGAGCGTCTGCGAAAATAACTTAAATGTAAAATGTAATTATTTCTATTTCTACTTTGCACTTTCTTCCACTGCGAATCTACCATTCCAGTGTTTTACTTGCTATATTGTATTTACTTTGCTACCATGGCCTTTTTTGCCTTACCTCCCTTATCTCACCTCATTTGCTCACTTTGTATATAGACTTATTTTTCTACTATATTATTGACTGTATGTTTGTTTTACTCCATGTGTAACTCTGTATTGTTGTATGTGTCAAACTGCTTGCTTTATCTTGGCCAGGTCGCAATTGTAAATGAGAACTTGTTCTCAACTTGCCTACCTGGTTAAATAAAGGTGAAATAAAAACAAAATAAAATTCTCTGAAACCATCCAGTTTTGATTTATATTTGCCAGTGTGCTGTGATGTTTCACAAAGGTTATGAACCTTTGTTCCTAACCTTTCTATTCTCATCGTTTCTACAGAATGTTGCAACTGAATATTAGGAAGCAGTTCCTGATGTTTGGTATACTCAGTTTATATGTCAGGTGCTTCTATAGAGGAAGCATAGCCTATATTGAAATAATACCTTATTTTATAATGAAGGTGGAAGTTTCTGTTAATCATAACTCTGTTTATCTTGATTTATTTTAACTTTGTGCATTGAAATATGCATTCTGTACCTCGTTTTCACATATACAGTAGTCAACCAAAAGCATCCAAAATACTCCTGCAGTTGGCCAAATTGTATTACCAGTTAATACTTTGCTTCCTCTATGGACTGAGTCATATTAAATTTGAAGTACTGTTTGTGTGTACTTTCTGATTGAAAAATAATAGTTGTGTGTTTACCCCCCACAAAAATAAAGCTGCAAAAGGTTCCTCGATGGAAACAGACGCTGTGGGAAGCTAAATGAAAATACACACACTGTAGGTAATGAGCTATCTAAATTCATGGTTCATATTGCTTGGAATTACACAAAAGCGCAGCTCCGGGCAGCTCTGGCAAAAACCTCTGCACCGCTTTCTACTCAACCGCGAAAAAATTCTCCCCACCACACTGCTGAGCGTGAGACATGGTGGGTTGTGGGAGAAATCGTTTGAGCCACAGTGTGCAACCGTGAATGCAATAATGCCTTTGTAAATAGCTTCGCCGCCTCTTCGGAGTTTTGCATACTTGGCTGCTGTCAACATGGACCAACACACATACTTACGGGCATCAACACACAGCTCTAGAGTTGTAGCGGATGCCTTCAGGATCTCTTTGATTAAAAGGAGTGTCGTTAGTTTTTATTTATTTATTTTTATTTCACCTTTATTTAACCAGGTAGGCAAGTTGAGAACAAGTTCTCATTTACAATTGCGACCTGGCCAAGATAAAGCAAAGTAGTTTGACATATACAACAACAGAGTTACACATGGAGTAAAACAAACATACAGTCAATAATACAGTAGAAAAATAAGTCTATATACAATGTGAGCAAATGAGGTGAGATAAGGGAGGTAAAGGCAAAAAAGGCCATGGTGGCAAAGTAAATACAATATAGCAAGTAAAACACTGGAATGGTAGATTTGCAGTGGAAGAAAGTGCAAAGTAGAAATAGAAATAATGGGGTGCAAAGGAGCAAAATAAATAAATACAGTAGGGGAAGAGTTAGTTGTATGGGCTAAATTATAGATGGGCTATGTACAGGTGCAGTGATCTGTGAGCTGCTCTGACAGCTGGTGCTTAAAGCTAGTGAGGGAGATAAGTGTTTCCAGTTTCAGAGATTTTTGTAGTTCGTTCCAGTCATTGGCAGCAGAGAATTGGAAGGAGAGACGGCCAAAGGAGGAATTGGCTTTGGGGGTGACCAGAGAGATATACCTGCAGGAGCGCGTGCTACAGGTGGGTGCTGCTATGGTGACCAGTGAGCGGAGATAAGGGGGGACTTTACCAAGCAGGGTCTTGTAGATGACCTGGAGCCAGTGGGTTTGGCGACGAGTATGAAGCGAGGGCCAGCCAACGAGAGTGTACAGGTCGCAGTGGTGGGTAGTATATGGGGCTTTGGTGACAAAACGGATGGCACTGTGATAAACCGGATGCAGTCTATTGAGTAGGGTATTGGAGGCTATTTTGTAAATGACATCGCCGAAGTCGAGGATTGGTAGGATGGTCAGTTTTACGACGGTATGTTTGGCAGCATGAGTGAAGGATGCTTTGTTGTGAAATAGGAAGCCGATTCTAGATTTAATTTTAGATTGGAGATGCTTAATGTAAGTCTGGAAGGCGAGCTTACAGTCTAACCAGACACCTAGGTATTTGTAGTTGTCCACAAATTCTAAGTCAGAACAGTCCAGAGTAGTGATGCTGGATGGGCAGGCAGGTGTGGGCAGCGATCGGTTGAAGAGCATGCATTTAGTTTTATTGTATTTAAGAGCAGTTGGAGGCCACGGAAGGAAAGTTCTATGTAGTTCACGGTTCTTGAAATACAACGGTGGCTACACAGAAAATGACAGGGGAAGACCGCGCCTCAAAGTTGTCCTGGAGAACGGCCAATTCCTGAATCTTCTTTAGTTACTTACAGGACATACAGTAGATGCACCGTTCAACTGTCGCACGGAACATTTTATGGAAAAGCTGCATCATGACAGAAGATAATGTTACTATGTGACATGTTCAGAATGTTACTGTATGTCTCACACGTTTCTCTTGCTTTTACACGGAATTAAAGATGGCAATTGAAAATGCCATCTTTAAATGCGTCTAGTGGGCCAGGATAGCAGCATAAACACTACATATAGAAAAGCATGAAGACACGCCTTCAAATTAGTGTATTCGGCTATTTCAGCCACACCCTTTGCTGACAGATGTGTCTCCATAGACAAACATTGGCAGGAGAATGGTCTGTACTGAAGCGGTCAGTGACTTTCAACGTGGCACAGAAAGGGACCACCGAGTGCTGAAGCATGTAGTGCGTAAAAAAGGAGCGTAAAAAATCGTCTGTCCTCAGTTGCAAGATTCACTACCAATTGCCAAACTCTCTCTGGAAGCAACGTCAGCACAATAACTGTTCGTCTGGAGCTTCATGAAATGGGTTTCCTTGGCCGTGCAGACAGCAAACAAGCCTAAGATCACAATGCGCAATGCCAAGTGTAGACTGGAGTGGTGGAAATCTCACCGCCATTGGACTCTGGAGGATTGGAAACGCGTTCTCTGGAGTGATGAATCACGCTTCACCATCTAGCAGTCTGACTGATGAATCTGGGTTTAGCAGATGCCAGGAGAACGCTGCTTGACCCAATGCATAGTGTCAACTGTGTTTGGTGGAGGAGGAATACTGGTCTGGGGCTGTTTTTCATTGTTTAGGCCCCTTAGTTCCAGTGAAGGGAAATCTTAATGCTACAGCATACAATTACATTCTAGACGATTCTGTGCTTCCAACTTTGTGGCAACAGTTTGAGGAAGGGCCTTTCCTGTTTCAGCATGACAATGCCCCGTGCACAAAGCGAGGTCCATACAGAAATGGTTTGTCGAGATCAGTGTGGAAGAACTTGACTGGCCTGCACAGAGCCCTGACCTCAACCCCATTGAACACCTTTGGGATGAATTGGAACGCCAACTGAGAGCCAGGCCTAATCGGCCAACATCAGTGCCCAACCTCACTAATACTCTTGTGGCTGAATGGAAGCAAGTCCCCGCAGCAATGTTCCAACATCTAGTGGAAAGCCTTTCCAGAAGAATGGAGGCTGTTATAGCAGCAAAGGGGGGACCAACTCCATATTAATGCCCATGATTTTGGAACGAGATGTTCGACAAGCAGGTGTCCACATACTTTTGGTCATGTATTGTATCGTAAAGAATGGGGTCTCATTTTCTCCTATTTTGCGGCCCTGTGGACACAATTAGAACCGCGGTGTGCCGGCGTTTCCACCCCCATTGACTCGATGGTAATGTGTTTACTTCTCACTTAGCAGCCGAGCAGTGGCTTGAAAAGTCCAACAGTCCTGAGCTGCTATCATGTTATCTCCAGATGAACAAAGTCTACACATTTGCGGATGGAGTTGGTGACAGACCATGTATCCACTTGCAAACAAACACCAACAAACACTCATATGGGTAACTTCAGCACCACTGACAACACATTAAAACACACAGGCTTTTATTGCAAATCAGCACCATAGACAGCTAGTGCATTCCCTATCTCTCGCTCCACACACACACACACACACACACACACACACACACACACACACACACACACACACACACACACACACACACACACACACACACACACACACACACAGGCGCGCGCTGTGCTCCGGGTCAGTCTATAATCATATTCAATTGAAAATGCAGATGAAGCACAAGCTTCGCCTCCCTACTCAGATCATTAGTTATTATCATATGCATCCATACTACTAGGTCAACAGATAGAGACAAATAGGCCTATTGGGCGCATGTGAAGGCAGACGCAAAGGCTGCTTTCTATCCGACGCACAGGGACAGGCGCGGAGCAACACCTAATCATGCATCCGGAAACTGCCACTGCTGCCAGGCAAAGTGACAGGTGCAACATTTGTTATTACGCTCCCCAAACAGCAGCCACAGTCTACGGGGAGTTTATTCATGTGTACCTGGTGCCACATCCACCAATTTACCTGTGGCACCGGGGTGGTTCGTGAGCAGCTCGAGAGCAGTTAGTCTCATATGTGCTATAACACAGATATATTTAGCTCACCAAGGGAGTGCAGTCCGCAATCCATTAATGATATAAATTAATCGCTCATCATTCTGCAATAAAAAACATTAGCCTAAAAAGCCTGTGATGATAATTATATGGCTGATAACAAAAGAAAAAGAACAGGCCTAGGCTAATAAGAATAATAATAATAATAATAATAATAATAATAATAATAATAATAATAAGCACCATCATCACCATCAGCAGCAGCATCGACATCATCGTATCTGATAAGTAGGGGCTTACTCATATTTATATCAGCATCAGGAAATTATATGCCTAAATAGTCCTCATCATCAATAAGATATCAGACTACTTTCTACTATTCTTACCACCTCATATCTCTTCAAAAACCCAAGATCTGTCTCGGTCGGTTCGAGGAGGCAGGCTATAACATGCCTATCACATGGTGAGGGACCATATCCATAGGCAAATGTCACAGTGAAAACTTGGACACATTGGTACACTCAACGCAGCGGCACCACTCCTCCTGATAAGAAATGGCAGGTCCCAGAGGCACCTCCACTCGGTAATAGACCTATCAGCCAGCCTCCCTATAATTCACCCCCTGCCCCGACTGCTTTACAAATCACAGCCATTTAACCATATGATATCAGAGATTCTAAATGAATACAATCACAGCGCAATCAGCCCACATTAGAGGTGAAAATAATCCGATATGGACGCTCTCTCCCTATATTCCTCCCTCCCATTGCCGCCTCTTCAACAATAAGCACATTGCAAAGTGACAGAGAGAGCGCACCATGCAAGTGGGTAGTGAGCGCCAAGTTCCCCTTAACCTACCTTTCACTGTGTGACAGGCACACAGCCCCAAAGCAACCCCGGCCATCAGCAGCACCACCTCGGATATTCTCTGCATCTTCATGGCGTGGTGAGAGCGAAATGCAGACAGGGCACGGTGACCTCTTTCTCTCTCTCTCTCTCTCTCTCTCTCTCTCTCTCGATCCTTTCCGCCCGCTCCTTCTATTCAGCTTGTCCCAACGTTTTCTCTCCTTCAAGCCGTAAAACTGTTCACTAATGATATGTCCGACTTCGACTAAAAATAGCGAGCGAAGAGTGGAATAATACACAAAGCGAGGCAGAGAGGGAGGCTTCTTCCGCGAAGAAACTGTGAAGCTGCGCGGTATAGTTAACAGTGCTCGTTCGATGGTTGTTGGATGCCCAACTAACTGCTTAGTGATAAGACGGGACCGGAGACCAACGCTCCCCCGGACTAGACTGTTACGTCACGGGGAGGAGAGATATGGATTCATATTCATATTTGTTTCTGTCATACCGCTCCCTCCTATCACTCAGCACTAAACAGCACCGTGATCACACACTTCTTCATTGTCTGAAATGATTAATCTGACCAATTTTATAAGAATCATTTATTGTGAATATTATACTGATATTTAGCTCATTAGGCTAACACTGTCACGAGACCAAGCCATCTTATCCACTTGCCTCCACATACAGGTATCCATAGCCCTGGGAAGATGTTTTGAGTAGGGGGTGCTGAGCGCAGAGGGGGTTGAAAAAAAATCACCTTTCTAATAAAGTATAGCTGGCTGTCAGTGAAAAGCAATGAATCTAAAATATGTATGAAGATAAGGTTTCTTGAGTATAATTTGAAATGTTGAGACAAGAAGAAAGAGAAGGGGTGTGTGGCGAAGATATAGGCGCGTCTCTCCAGAACGCCCTCAGCTCTCCAGAATGCTCTGCGCTGTCTTCTGCCAATTATTGCGCATTCATTGTTTTATTGTGTTAATTGTTTGCTCTTTGATCAGTTCCCCATTTACTGTTAATCCCTGTCATTTGGTTACATTAATTTATGTTAATGAATGGATTAATTAGGGCTATACAGTCATTGTTTCTCATTCTTGGAGTGGAAATGTTGTTTGCAGAGTTCACAACCTGCTACACTTGTGAGAAACAAGTTTTGGTTTATTTCATACAGTGGCTGTTGGTGGAGCATGGCCTTATTTCCATTACAGCATATTGGATGACTGTTATTCATATTCCATTCAGCCAGTTCAATGTAACATCGATAGGCTTAGGCTACTACGTGATACTTACATTTTCCGTATACCCATCATCAGGTTGCTACAACCTAAAATTCAAATGAAAAATTAGAAGTAGATGCACAGGTCAAGAGGCAAATTGGAGTAATCAAGATTGCAGACAGTGACATATTACATACCTCCTTACACACTCTTGCCTGAATCTAGCTGATCTACAGTGTAATAATTAGTCCAAACAGTTGCAGATGAGGGTTTCTATTGGACAAATTCAGGTAGGTTTATCCCCGTTTTGTTCTGTTAGCTTCAGTTTAAGAAAAGTCTTTCAACAGAATCGGCGGAATGAACACACCCCTGACCACCCATGAAGTTTACTTTCATAGCAGCCACACACAAACACCATCATCACTTTGCTCATTGTATATTTCCTTCTTGCATCTATGTGCTCTCCTCTCACCTTTTCCCTTCGCTTGTGGACTTCAGTGCACAACACAGCAGCTGCACGTGACCAGGCAAAAAAAACTTTCCAAGCTAAACCTTTATACCGCATAACCGGTTACTGCCACATGTAACAGTGTAGGTTCCATCACTGATTGAAACGCTATTAGCGCGCACCACCACTAACTAACTAGCCATTTCACATCGGTTACACACACACAGCCTACATCATTGTTAATGTCACCATATTAGCTAACATCATAGTCAACATAGCTACTAGAACTAACACTTTAGTAAACCCACTACAATCACGCAGCACAGTGTAAAGCAAGCAGTTTAGCAGTTACACCAGCGGGCCCCAGTGGCAATAAATTAATAAAGCCGAAAGCTTACCTTGACTTGGAAGAGTTCTAGTGTTGGATAGCCTTAGCCAATTAGCTAACATAAATAGCATTCATCTCTGTTTGAGCTGGGTGTTTGAGAAGGCTAAATTAGGTAGCTTCGTTAGCTAGCTAAGTAACTGAAAAAAAATACAACAAAATCTCTCTCTCACTCTGTCTCTGCTTCTCCTTCATTTTAAAAAATAAATACATTTGTTAAAAACTATTGTCTTTCTCTGAGTCAACTACTCACCACATTTTATGCACAGCAGTGTTAGCTATGCTTTCAGTACTAGATACATTCTCTGATCCATTGAATGGGTGGACAACATGTCAGTTCATGCTACAAGAGCTCTGATAGGTTGGAGGACATCCTCTGGAAGTCGTCATAATTACTGTGTATGTCTATGGAAGGGGGTTAGAACCACGAGCCTCCTAGGTTTTGTATTGAAGTCAATGTATGCAGAGGAGGACGGAAGCTAGCTGTCCTCCAGCTACGCAATGGTGCTACCCCAGAGCGCAGAGGCTATACTGTAGACCTTCATTGCAAAACAGTGTGTTTTAATCAGTTATTTGGTGACGTGAATATATTTAGTATAGTTTTATCTGGAAAGGACAACTTTTTTTATATTTCACTATTTTTATTTTTATGAAATTCACTGAGTAGGAATGGTCCACCCCTTCCTCCTCTGAGGAGCCTCCACTGATTTCATACCATTCATACATACCGTTTTTTTCATTGTATTTTGTTTGGAGGCTCCATGTGGGAAATGAGCAATTGTCTGGTTTCTCTGTCCTCTTAATGTTTACTGAGCATGTGAATCTGAGCAGGCTAAATGGCCTGTTGCGCGCAAATGTAGGATGTCTGATTTCTGATTGTCTTATCTCACCACCACTAATAAGCTGAGCTTCTCAGTCATTTTTTTTCTTCGCCTCACAGTGTCAACGAAGTCAATAAAAACAAATCCATTGTGAATAGATAAAGTTCCTCACAGTATTTGATAAATGTTTACAACACTCTCCCTCTTGATAATCACCAGGCCTCGGTGTGAAAGAGCAAAATGTCATGCTCTGAGGATCCCACTTCCCTTTGCGCAAAACAGTTGTGTTTGTCCAAAATTCACTGGCCAGGGAAACTCTGAAGGCCGCAAAAAGGCTAATTGATACAATGTTGCAATTTCGCTAGACAGTTTTGGGCTGAACCTTCATATATACTGGGTATACCAAACATTAGGAACACCTTCTTAATATTGACTTTGTTTTCATAATATAGAGTTTTATTTGTTTTAATATGTTGATCTTTTGGCTAATATAGCTTCATAAGCTGTTTATTCAATTGTGGGGTTTGGATAGAGTGAGAAGACAGCCACATATATGGTGAGAGCTACAATCCATTATAGCTCTTAAAGTAACCTATATTCAGTGTACAATTTTAAATTAGGCCTACAGCATTATTTAGTATGCAGTTATTCTTTTGGTAATTCATCTGTTACCAGTAATATCTACATGTTAATATTATCTTCTGATTACAATTGTTATGTCTCATCTTTTAACAAAATGCAATCTATTAGCTTCCAAAATGTAAGTAGGTACAGTATATCTAGCTTTCCGATTGAACGTTCTGATGGAATGGCTTGTCCTGTACTTTTACCCAGTGTGCACTGAGTGAATGTTGGAAAGATATCTTGGTTCTTTTCTAAACATAGCAATGGGAATGCAACGAGGACTTGGACCTTAAAAAAGGTGAAGTGAACTGCAAAAGAGTTGAGTCCTCATTCAAAGGCAAAGGCAGTGTGAATGCAAAGAGAACTGAGATATTTTGTTTTTTTTTAAACCCAGAGTTCACTTTAAAAAGACTGCGATCGGTTCTTTTAAAGCCGACAGACTGTCATTACGTCACGGCTGTCTGAAGAATGGGACCAAGGCGCAGCGTGTGTTTCGTTCCACATTTTATTTAAACTGTGAAACTATTGCAAAACATACAAATAAACTCCTAAACAAAACAACAAACCGTGACGAAGAGGTACAACATACACTTACTCAATATACAATCTCCCACAAACCCAGGTGGGAAAAACAACTACTTAAGTATGATCTCATGCCCTGACCTACTCTACCATAGAAAAGAAAAGCTTCTATGGTCAGGACGTGACACATTATCAGGTATTGTGTGTAGATTGATCAGGACATTTAAAAAAAAATCTATTTTAGAAAAAGGCTGTAACGTGACAAAATGTGGAAAAAGTCAAGGGGCCTGAAAACTTTCCGAATGTAAATGTGAAAACCACAGGAGTTTGGTTGCACATTAATTGGGAAGGATGGGCTCGTGGTAATGGCTGTAGCGGAATGAGTGGAATGGTATCAAATACATCAAACACATGGTTTGATGCCATTCCATTTGCACAGTTCCAGACATCATTATGAGCCGTCCTCCTCTCAGCAGGCTCCACTGGAAAACACCCTTAGTTCCTTTCTGCTTATTTCTTTAGCCGCCAATTCCTCATGGTGAATCAATGTGTCCATATAGGCTTGTGCTGTAGAATTAGAGGAATTTTTATTTTTAGATTTGTATCATTTTAATTCCAATTTGTATTATTAACCACATGACAATGACTTCGAAAGATCGGTAGAAATGGTCAGTCAAATAAATGGTAAGCTTTCCAAACTTGAAACTTGCATTGTGGAGAAAAGCGCTCACCTCGATCCAGGACAAGCGGGTGGAAAGCACCACTCGCTGCCTGGACCGCACCCAGCACTGTGTTGATTGCTGGACTAGTGGGCTAGCACACCTACAGTACGTGTTTGACATGGGCAGGAGCAGGCCTGCGAGCAGCGGTCAAAAGAATGTTAGTGGGCAAATGGACATAGTCAAATCAAAACCCAACCTCCATTTACCCTTTTGACCAACGGATGTCCACACTCCGTTTTACACCTGATTGACCCTATGACCAAAATTATGTTATTTACAATTTGTAGTCAATTTAAACACTAGAATAACTGTTTCAGACTCATATCGATGCCACTTAGTCCGTTTTCAAAGGGATTCGTTGCTTTGTAAAGGCAGTCACTCTTTAAATATGTCCTCAGCTTTCAGTGAAAGAAGCAAACAGCAAAGGTGAGAAGAAGTACTACCTGTCCTGTCCTGCTGTTCTATTCCTGTGTCTCTGCGATTTAAAGTATATGAATCACCAACTATGGTTGCCACCTCACAACATCCTCTCCCAGTCAGGTAACATTTAGACAATAAACCGGTCTCTGTCAGCTTGCATGTTGTGACTCCAAATTGAATTGCAAGACTAGTGCACACGCAGGTCAGAAGCTGCCCTTTCATGTGGTGCACTCCAAGCCTGCTGAGAGAGTTTGTTTTCTATTCCCTATCTGCCTGCTCTGTCTCTGTGTGTGTGTGTGTGTGTGTGTGTGTGTGTGTGTGTGTGTGTGTGTGTGTGTGTGTGTGTGTGTGTGTGTGTGTGTGTGTGTGTGTGTGTGTGTGTGTGTGTGTGTGTGTGTGTGTGTGTGTGTGTGTGTGTGTGTGTGTGTGTGTGTATTGGCCGGTGAGCTGAGCAATCTGATTAATACTCTTTTAAATGTTCTGAGTATCTCAAGAGGGGCATTCCTGCTGGAATACAGTGCATTCGGAAATTATTCAGACCCCTTGTAACGATCGTCATAAGGAGAAGACCAAGGTGCAGCGTGGTAAGTGTTCATGATAAATATTTATTAAACTCAGAACACTAAAGCAAAACAACAAATAACGGAAAACGAACGTCACGTTCCGCAGGCTTTACAGAGCTGTACAAAAACAAGATCCCACAACACCAGGTGGAAAAAAACCCTACTCAAGTATGATCTCCAATTAGAGACAACGAGGACCAGCTGCCTCTATTTGGAGATCATCCCAAACAAAACCAACATAGAAATACAAAACATGAACATATAAATTCAAAACATAGAAAAACACCCGCTGTCACGCCCTGACCTACTCTACCATAGAAAATAACATCTTACTATGGTCAGGACATGACAGTACCCCCCCCAAAGGTGCGGACTCCGACCGCACCTAAACAAAACAACAACAACCTCCCCCCCCCAAATAAAAAACTAAAACAAAAGGGAGGGTAGGGTGGGTAACTAATGTCTATGGCGGCTCTGGTGCAGTACACATAACCTTATCCAGCGGATCCTCCAACAGAGGAGGAGGCTCTGGTTCGGGGCATAACCCCCGCTCCGCCCGCTGATCACTCTGCTTCTGTGCCACTGGACTGTGGATCATCGCCGGAGGTTCTGGGCTGTAGGCCGTCTCAGGAGGTTCCGGACTGGGGACCGTCGCTACAGGCTCCATGCCATGGATCATCACTGCAGGCTCCGCACCTTGGATCACCACTGGAGGCTTTGTGCCATGGATCATCACTGGATTATCACTGGAGGCTTCGTGCCATGGTTCATCTCTACAGGCTCCAGGCCATGGATCATCCCTACAGGCTTCTTTCCATGGATTATCCCTACAGGGTCCGGGCCATGGATCATCACTGGAGGCTTCGTACGTGGAGCCGGAAACAGGTCTCACCAGACTAGGGAACATCGCTGGAGGCTCCGGACTGGGGAACGTCGGTGAGAGCTCTGGACTAGGGAACGTCGCTGGAGGCCGGGTGCGCAGAGCAGGCACAGGGTATACTGGACCGTGGAGGCGCACTGGAGGTCTGGAGCTTATCGTTGGCACAACCCATCCAGGCTGGATGCTTACTTTAGTCCGGCAAGGGCGGGTTGCTGGCACAGGACGAACTGGGCTGTGCAGGCGCACTGGCGACGTGGTGCGTAGAACTGGCGCAGGATATACTGGGCCGTGAAGGTGCACTGGAGGTCTGGAGCTTATGGCTGGCACAACCCGTTCTGGCTGGATGCTTGCTTTAGCCCAGCAAGTGCGGGGTGCAGGCACAGGACGAACTGGGCTGTGCAGGCGCAGTGGCGACACAGTGCGAAGCATCGACGCAGGATATCCTGGACTGAGAAGGCGAACTGGAGACCAAGCGCGCTGAGCCAGCACCACCCTTCCTGGCTGAATGCTCAACCTAGCACGGCGAGTGTGGGGCACGGGCACAGATCGCACCGGGCTGTGAATGCACACTGGCGACATAGTGCGCATCACCGCATAACACAGTGCTTGCTTCTTCACTCGCTCCCCATGGTAAGCACGGGGAGTAGGCTCAGGTCTCCACCCTGACTCTGCCAAACTCCCCGTGTGTGTCCCCCCCCCCCATTTTTTGGGGTGCCTCTCGTGCTTCCGTCGTTGCCGTGCTCGTTCCTCGTAACATTGCCGTTCTGCTCTCACTGCCTCCACCTGTTCCCATGGGAGGCGATCCCATCCAGCCTGGATCTCCTCCCACATCCAGGATCCCTTGCCATTCAAAATGTCCTCCGAGGTCCACTCCTGATCACGCTGCTTGGTCCTTTGGTGGTGGGATCTTCTGTGACGATCGTCGTAAGGAGAAGACCAAGGTGCAGCGTGGTAAGTGTTCATGATAAATATTTATTAAACTCAGAACACTAAAGCAAAACAACAAATAACAGAAAACGAATGTCACGTTCTGCAGGCTTTACAGAGCTGTACAAAAACAAGATCCCACAACACCAGGTGGAAAAAAGCCCTACTTAAGTATGATCTCCAATTAGAGACAACGATGACCAGCTGCCTCTAATTGGAGATCATCCCAAACAAAACCAACATAGAAATTCAAAACTAGAACATGAACATAGAAATCCAAAAACATAGAAAAACACCCCCTGTCACGCCCTGACCTACTCTACCATAGAAAATAACATCTTACTATGGTCAGGATGTGACACCCCTTCACTTTTTCCACATTTTGTCACATTACAGCCTTATTCTAAAATAATTTAAATGATTAAATTGTGTTTTCCCCTCATCAGTCTACACACAATACTCCATAATGACAAAGGAAAAACCGGTTTGCAAATGTATTTAAAAAAAAAACGGAAATATCACATTTACTTAAGTATTCAGACCCTTTACTCAGTACTTTGTTAGAGCATCTTTGGCAGCGATTAAGGCCTCAAGTCTTCTTTGATATGACGCTACAAGCTTTGTACGTTCTTCTCTGCAGATCCTCTCAAGCACTGTCAGGTTGGATGGAGATTCTGGCCGCTGTACAGCTATTTTCAGGTCTTTCCAGAGATGTTAGATCGGGTTCAAGTCCGGACTCTAGCTGGACCACTCAAGGACATTCAGAGACTTGTCAGAAAGCCACTGCTGCGTTTTGTTGGCTGTGTGCTTTGGGTCGTTGTCCTGTTAGAACGTGAACCTTCGCCCCAGTCTGAGATCCTGAATGCTCCGGAACAGGTTTTCTAAAACACATTTTCTTCTTTGTTATTATGGGGTATTGTGAGTGGATCGATGAGGAAAAACATTGATTTAATGTATTTTAGAATAAGGCTGTAACGTGACAACATGTGGAAAAAGTCAAAGGGTCTGAATACTTTCCGAATGTACTGTATCTCTGCATGCTCTGCCTGGACTAGTCAATACAGGGAGAGCTCTGAGGATGGAGAATAGTCATAATGACAGTGTTATCTATCTAGCACATAATTCTGTGGGAAGACAGT